>NC_081558.1:37716707-37742805 GCF_022355385.1 Mustela nigripes | reverse complement strand
TGGATGACCCAGTGATGGAAATCAATGGCTGGCGCTCATCTCTCCTGCAGACTCTGTCTCTGAATAAGGGCTAGTACAGACTCAGAACTACTCCAAAAAGCCACGGGGCAAGAAAATTCTCTAACTTCTTTTTACTCAATATTCTTAAAGAGAATGTTTTAAAATACGATAGGGAAATAAAAAAATTAAACCTGAGTCCGAGATCCCCGTTGGTTTTGCTTGTGAACTCCACACCCATGAAGACACGGGTGCTCTTGGCTACTACTTAGAGTGAAGTTTATATTACTTATTTTTGCTTTCGTTGCCCCAGGCTATACTTGTCTCATATAGAAGTAACGGTAAAATTGATAGAACAGTCAATTGTGTCCTGAAGAATTTTTTTTTTTAAATTGCATCCATTAAGTGAGATTTAGGCATTGAATTCTTGTAATCTATAAAATCTAATTTCCCAGGTGACCTGTTTTATCCCATTTGGACACTTCATTTAAGCTATAGTCAAATTATGTTTACTATATTTCATAAAAGGAAATTGAGCCAGATGCCAGATGACAACATCTTAATTGGGAATTATCAGGATGAGTTAGTTTTCAAACATAAATGTCTTTTTTTTTTTTTTAATGTTAAGAAAAAGTATATGTGCTGGCTTTTTTTTTTTTTTTTAAGGCAAACTGGTGCTGTAGGAAGAACAGAGCATTTAAAGCAGGCAGGTGTGGTTTTTAAATCTCAGCTCAGCTATTTTTTAGCTTGTGTGACTGTGGCAGTTTATCTCACCTCGCCAGCCTCAGACTCCTTACTTAGCCAGGGATCAAGATACCTGCTTGGTGAGATGATGGGCTTGAGTTTATTACTACTGTGGGGTTTCTTTCCCTTTTTAAAGCATGATTCAAAATAATGTAACTATGTTTTTTGAGATCTTGATTCACACTTTGAACAATCTGCAAGAGTACCAGCACTGTATGTTTTTATAGTATTGCACATAAATTCCTTCATTTAGTCCCTACAATAATTGGTGGGGTTGCAGCGTTGTCCCCATTTTACAGATTAAAAGACTGAAGTTCAGAGAGAGACGTTGGAGCTGTTCAAACTTTCAGAATAAATATGGGGCAGCCTGAAGCTTTCTTTCTTTCTTTTTTTTTTTTCTAAAGATTTATTTATTTGAGAGAGAGTGAGAGAGTGCACAAGCAGGAAGGAGGAGCAGAGAAGGAGGGAGAAGCAGACTCCCTGCAGAGTAGGAAGCCAGATGCAGGACTCCATCCCAGGACCTAGTCGAAGGCAGATGCTTACCCCACCAAGCCACCCAGGCGCCCATGGCAACCTGAATCTTGAAACCCGTTCTAAACTCCATCCTTGGCCTTCATGCACTTTGTCACAGTGACTCCTCCAGTGGTTATCAATCCATATTTTAAATTTATCAAACCCTCACTTTCAAAGAAATGAAATCTGATGCTTTAAAGTTGTTCAAAAAAATTTTTTTTCACGAATGACAAAAGTACTTGCTTCTCACATCACTGTGTCCCGTGCCTTCCCCTGCAATCCTGCTGACCGCTCCCTGTTGTTACAATGTAGGGAACCCTAGCAATGCGTAATTTGGGTTGGGGCCTGCCCTGGGGTCACCTGCAGAAAACAATGACCTCAGTGTCTGGCGTGAAGAGTGAGCTTATAACCCACAGGGGTTACCACAGTCATTGCCAACCTGAGAACTGACAGTCGTAATAACTTCTCAACTTCAAACATAATTTAGTTCATCCTATATGATTCACATTTCTTTTCCTTTTTTTTTTTTTTAAGTTTTATTTATTTATTTGACAGACAGAGATCACAAGTAGGCAGAGAGAGAGAGAAAGGAGGAAACAAGCTCCCTGCTGAGCAGGCTCCCTGCTGAGCCTGATGTGATCCGACCCGCGACCCTGAGACCATGACCTGAGCCAAAGGCAGAGGATTTAACCCACTGAGCCACCCAGATGCCCTGTGATTCACATTACATATTCATGGCATTACTGGAGACAAGGCATAAGCATGGTAAAGAACCATTAAAAAAAAAAGAAGTGGGGGTTATCTACTTGTCTTATTGTCTTGCTTTTGCCTGAAAGGCAAAGAGGCTCATATTTACCTTCCACTTGCTTCCGGATGGGGATGGATCTCCGGTGCCTGAAGGCCTCAGTCATGGGGTCAAAGAGCTGGTGAAAGCCACAACCAGAGCTGCTGTCAACAATTAGAGTAAAAAGGTTTTGAGAAACAGGCTGGCAGGCCTGAAAATGCACTCACTGTAAAATTAACTGAATCTTATTTGATTTCTTATCAAACCATCAGGCAGTCTTGTGTACCACTATTCGTCATCTTGCCTTTAAATGCCAGACTTTCCAAATCTGAGATTTATCGGATTCCTGGGCCCCTACTTAAAGAATCTGGGAAATATGGGAAGCCCAGGAAAAAATGCTGAAGAGCAAGATGGGTGATTCTGAAGTAAGGTGTGCACAGAACTTATGTGGAGACACTCGGTTTTAAGACCATCAGAGGAGCACAATATAATTTTGAAATATGTGCGAGGCATGATGAACCATGATACACAAGTGTGGACCAAAATAGGTGAGAAAGGAGGTCTTAAGGAGCTCAGGGCCTATTTGCACAGGTGGGGAGGGGGAGATAGACACGTGGGAGCAGGGACTTCGGGGCTGGAAGACGAGTGCTTTGGTGCAAGGGAAATGGTCCTGTTGGTTAGTCATCTGTGTATGGATTAACACAAACTGTGGGGAACGGACAGACTGAATTCCCAATACAAGCTAAGTCGCTGGATGCCAGTTCTGGGTTGTCACGACAGGCCTCAGGGCAGGGACGAATATACTGAAGGGGGATTTGGGGATATGATCTGTCACTGCTGTACAGAGCAGGAAGGCACAGGCAGAGGCAAGGTTAAAGCAGGAGAGATGGTAATGGCCAAGACAGCAAGGTATTCATTCAGTAGCCCGGAAGTGAGAAAAACAACCTGGATAAAAGTCATAACAAGGAGAGGAAGAAAATAGGCCCAAATGTGAAAAACTTTATGAAGGAAAAATTGATAGAACATAGAAATTGGGGGGAAAATTACAGGTGGAATAAGATGGCATGTAATACCCCATTAGGCCAGGGAGCATTCTGGGTAAGCATTTTAGTGCTTGTGCCTTACACCATTTGATACGGAAGAGAAACATCAAAATGAAGGGATGGAAGCCTTTAAATTGTTGCCATTTGCAGTTTAAAATCACAGCATCACCAGTGTTTGAATGGCACACAATTTTTTACAGCGTCTCCGGATTTTTCAGAAGATAGAAATCCGGATTTCTATGTGGAATCTCCAGATTTCCCTAGATGCAGTAAAAATAACAACAACAACAATAAAAAAGCACCGGGCAGGACGAGGGAAGGCAGGTTCTGTGAGTCTGTTGTAGTCCGGAGGCTACCAGTTTGGAACTTCTGTCCCAAGAGCTTGTGTCTCTAAACAAAATCTATTACAATTTCCTAAAAGGCACATTCCCGTAAAAATTGCTGCATTGGCACAGATCTATCTAAATAAACACACAGATTTATAGGTATGAAAAAAGACAAGTGTGTGACCTAAAAAAGGTAAAATTAAGAACCTTGAAATAAAACTTTGTCCTTCGAAAGAAGAGCTGTCTGTAATTGTTTTAATGAAACATTCTTTTCATGGCTGTAGTAAGAAGAGGGAAGAACAGAATTAAACCAAGTTGTAAGTGTGCCCTCAGTGTAACAAGCCACAGTTTCTTAATCTAACTGGGTGTTCACTCCATCCAACAGTTGTTAAATTGGGAGAAGCTCCAATGAGAAATTACACACTTCAAAATCAGGTGTGGTCAAATAACAGGAGAGAGGAAGGCAATGTACAAGCTTTGCTCTCATCTTCCATAAATCCCAGGAAGAAAAGAGCGTGAAAAATAAGAATTCTGTAGTTATTTGGAATTAAGTATCACTCCTTTTCTAGAGATAGTTACACGGTGACTATGCTCTTTGGTGATTTCAAAATCATTACTAAATACATTTTAAAGTAAGCGTCCCTAAACTTATTTAGCATTGAAGTAGAGGGGTTAGGTCACCAATGACTTGGCAACTTGACAGCACTGGTTATCATTTAATCAGAATTCATGAATATTAGAGGTTAGTAATCCAAGATACTGAAAACAGCCTAGAGGTCCCCAAAGCCATGTTCCCCAAATTCCCTTTTCAATAAAATGCTAAACTTCAAATCCATAATCCAAGAATCCCATCTCACTCCTGATCACTGTTTGTCTGCAAATGAGACAGCAAACAAGTGAGACTCTTAGGTTTATTGACATTCACATATTCACTGCCCTTCCCTTGATTCTGAGTGAAGACAGTTTACTTCTTTTGCTCAAAAAATAATTTTAGATCATGGGCATTAGAACAGTTCCAAAAATGCATGTTTTATTCAACTCAGTAATCCATTTGATGAAGCTCTTCTTGAACTCACAGACAGTATGTGAGGCAAAGAAATAAAGATGCCAAAGACAGAAGAAGCCACAGTCTCTGCGCCCCAGGAGCTCATGTATTTAGGTGCTTTACTATAATGATTAATGTTAATTGACGTTAATTGTTTCTCTCGGATAATCCTCATTTCTAAAGGGGCTTTCATCTACCTTAAAAATTAAGACATGCTAACATCCATTTTCAATTGTTAACCGCCACAAATAACATATCTTGAAAGGCCTTGTACTATGTATACCCACAAAATGGAATCATTAGCTCTTATTCCTGTACTCTTCATTGGCTTATAAAAACGTGTTCTCTAATAACCAAAACACAGGTGAGTAAAAAGTAACAGCCAACTAGAATGTTGTTTTGTTTTTAAACATAGTTGAAAGGGAAAATCCGATGTGAAATTATATCCTCGCCAGTCGTATAAATAAGAAAACACTAAGTACAAGAACGTGATTAATTTTACAAGGGTAACTATTTGGAAGTTTTGAAGCAAGATGATGTGATAGAGATTGGCATGGGAATTATTCTTTATAATCAGGAGAAATTCTGAGGGAGAAATATTTCAGTCAAGACCTAAAAGACCAGAGAGAGCCAGTGGTGCCGAATCTGGAAAAAGCATTCCAGGAGGGACAAGAGTCTGTCTAAATAGTATGGCTCAGCATGGTTGGAGGGAAAGAAAGGACAGAGGGAGGGAAGGAGGCAAAGGAAGGTACTTCAGTTGGAAATAATGTACGACCTTGTTGGCCACAGTCAGAAATTGGGGTATTTTTTTCCTAATTGGAATTAGAAGATATGTTGATTCCAAGCAGGGGAACATACAGTCACTTATATTGTATGAAGCCAAGAGTGTAGGCAGAAATAAATTAGAAGACATTGCAGTTGACCAAGCAAAAGATGATAACTGGGATAGGATAAAACTTGGAAGGTGAAAGTGGGAGAATAGGGGTGGGGATCTATTTTGGGAGATAGGACCAACTGAACTCAGTGGTGCGTTCGTGTGGGGCAATCCAAAGAGAGGAGTCAAGGCTGACTTCTGGTTTGAGACACATGACAATAATGCTGAATGGAGAAGAATGAGAGAAAAACTGGCTGAGAGCAAAAGAATCAGAAGATCTGGGTGGGTCAGATTAAGTGTGAAATGTCTATGAGGCAACCCCATGAAGACTATCAGCTGAGCAAGAGGACATATGAGATCAGTTGTTCACTCTGACTAAGGCTGATGGGGGAAGTCTGCTACAGATTTTGCTTAGACCTAAGAATGAAAAGGCATTTGTGGATGGGGAGAGTGAAAAAAATAAAATAAAATTGCAGGTAAAGGACTAAGGCAGGAAAGAACATGTCATGTTCTTGGTGAATTAAGGGAATGAAAACAAAAGTGTCTGGAACATCTTGACCCAAAGGAAGGTTGGCATTAAATGAGTCTGGAGAGTTTGCTCAGGAACAGAGCTTCAAATCTTTTGGATTCCAATGCACTCATTACCCTGAAAATGCCTGCAAAAGATATATTTTATATTGTAGTAAAAATATCCCACTACATTTTATTCTCAAAAGAATGTAAGGTAAGAGACTAAAGAAGGACAACACAATTACTTCCAAAATATAATAATTTCAAAATAATTACAAAAAAGCTTTAATAGTTTTTATTAGTCAGGGTTCTCCATGAAAACAAAGCAAATAGAATGGATGGATGGATAGATAGATGATAGATAGATAGATAGATAGATTTATTATGACGAGAAACTGGCTCACACAATTAGGGAGGCTGAGAAGTCTTATGTTCAATTGTCTACAAACTGGAGGCTCAGGAAAGCCAACCTTTCCTGTATATAGTGCTCAACCAAGTCCAATTTCTGTATACAGCCAAACTTTCCTGAGTATAGTGCTCAACCAAGTCCCAATTTCTGGTATACAGCTTACCTCACCTGAGTATAGTGCTCAACCGAGTCTCAATTTCTGTATATAGCCAACCTTTCCTGAGTAAGGTGCTCAACCAATTCGCAATTTCTGTGAGCCAGAATTAAGCAAATCCTGGTCCAAGTAACAAGTTCCAAGAAACAGGAGTGAAGGGTCCAAAGGCACAAGAGATGGATATTCTAGTTCAAATAAATAGAGCAAATTTGCCTTTCTTCTGGTGTTTCATCTAACAGGTTGGATGATGCCTACCCACCCTGGTGAAAGCTTATTAAAAAAAAAAAAAATCAGACTACAAATTCAAATGTTAATCTTTTCCTGAAACACCCTCATGGGCACTCCCAAAATAGTATTTTACCAGCTACCCGGTTATCTCTTAGCCTAGCCAACTGACACATAAAATTATTCATCACATAGTTCTTGAGGAAAAAGTAACAGACAGTGATTCTAGCTAAACTAATAAAATGAGGAACTTACTGGAGACTTGGAGGTAGTTTATAGCCTAGAGGTAAAGTCCAGGTTCAGAATGGGTAGAAACCAATCTAGATCTCGTGATCCAGATAGCAAGACTGAAAAACATACTTGGGTCACCACTTCCAGAACAAATTGGCTCTACATACTCTTCTGTCCTCTTACACTCAGGAGTCCAAATCCCACGAAGAAAGTTCAATAGCTTTGGCCATGAGTCCCCCTTGTGGTTAGGCAAGGCAGGGAACCCTGACTGCCAATTCCACAAGACTGCACCTAAAGGGATGGAGATGCTTCTTCAAAGGAAATTCAGGGTAATCAGCACCAGAATAGAGGGAGAACAGATACTATGTGGCCCCCAAATGATGTTTACTCCACGAGCCAGTACGCATGATCTGACTTCCAGTGCTCTTTTCCATAAGGGAGCGTATTTTCTTAAGAACCTGACGTGTACTATCAATGGAGCACTGACCATTTCAGGAAGGAGAGTACTTACTTTAAATGTATTGGCCTTCTACTGAAGTTCAGGGGTCAGAATCATTTTGATTCTCTGATAACCTTATTTTATGTTTAGAAAGTTCAGTAAAAGATGAGATATTCTGTGTTCTCATAGGTCAACAAATTAAATTCCAGTGGCACGTCCTAAAGCTGACGTTTGAAATTTCTCTCCAACTAAGCCTATAAAGCAGTAAACTCATTTCTTATAAAATGATGATGTTGATCCCAATGGAATGGAAGGCCTACAAGATGCCGTGTCAGCCTTGAGACTATGACCAGATGAATTAATCAAAGCAAAGTCCCTATAAGTTGTTAAACAGCAGATTTAAGGACTCTCTTTCAACCATGATAGGGCAGTACATCAAGTCCAGAATGATCTTAGCTCACCATTATTAATTGCAATTTTATGAACTAGGAGTGAAGCAGTCTGTACAGACTGGAAGCCATTTCCCCTGTCTTAGCAGGAAGAAGAAAATTGTAGATAACTCGAAACTTCAAGAGATTTACTCCTTTCAGTTGAGATGTTCAATAGACACATTCGTTTTCTATACGTCACAACAGCTGTTGACGTGGTCCACTTAATCAACATTAGCAGAAAGAGCAGTCTTCGAGTGAGAGAAAAAAGTCCCTTATGTTCTATGCCTCAGGAATAAGGACATTCCATTTCTTGTAAATTCTACAAAGAGATACTTTATTTTTATATGATTATGGCCCATTTCTTTCAGCTTAGGAACAGCATTTAGAGGGAATATACTCTCTAATAAAACGCACCTACACTAGGTGTTCACCAGACCATTAGTAAAAAAAGAAATGTGAATAGAGCAAATGAAGACATCACTCTACAGACATAAATCACTTCAACCATTTTAGCCATTATTTAAGCCTGTCTAAAAGTAAATGTGCAGCAAAGACGAAAAGCAAGGGCAATGACAGTACTTTTGCCAGTGTCTAACTTCAAGAAAAAATAGAGAGGACAACTCATAGAGGCGTAATATTAAATAAGACATCAGAAAATTCTTCTCTTGAGCGGAATTTCCACACCAATAGGGATTTGGAAAGAAATAATTACATTGGAGAAGGCAAGAAAGGTGCTTTGTGTTGTCCAATCTCAAGTAACAGACAATAGGAAAGGAAAAGTCTGCATTTTAGCTCTCTTACCAACTTTATTTTCTTTTTAATATTTAGAATAGTCAACATGACAAATAGGAAAACAAATTTCTTTGGGAGTTACCAAAAGATAGGTGCTAATACTAAACATCTTGAATATAAATTGCAAAACACATACAAAGTACATATAAATAACCTCTTCTGGAGGAAAAAATATATCAAAAGTTATATCCTGGCCACAGTTAATAAAAAGGAAAAAAACGCCACTCTATGCATGTATCTTAAAACTGATTTCTTACAATACATGAGAAATCAGATTGATAAGATAAGCCATTCATACCATAAAACTAGTACAATATAATATGAAATTAAGTAAACCAAAAACAACAAATGTTTTGATTTCTTGCAAGGCACAGACTTAAACAAATAATATACTATGCCTCCCATGACCAAGGACCTTATAATTCAGTTGGGGAAAACAAAGCATCAACAGTACATCCTATTTGCCACATGATTCAGATAGGAGCGAGCTCGTAAGTAAGCTGTATTTGAATCATAGTGGAATGTACGCAAACCATTTGGATGGAATCTTTCAGTACCAAGTCTCTCACATACCAAACCATATGGGTCTACCCAATTCCTTAGGTAGATACAGATTTCTCTTAGGATTTTAACAGTGCTTTTTGGTTTGTCTCGTCTTTAATGGATTTAGCAAATTTGAATTAAAACAGTTTACTAAGGAGTCATTTGAAAACAGTCAAATTCATCTAAAAATATTAACTTAGATTCCCTACATAATCTATTAAAAGAACAGACTTTTTGTGTAAATATCCTCTAATGTATTACCAACCCTTTTCCTTTCAAAGAGAGAGAGAGAACAACTGAGAGTCTCATTTTAAAATGAGGAAAAACTGTAACATAAAGAGATAGAGATATTAAAGAGATAGTAAGGGAGTTCATGTTTCCAAGGGAAGTTTTTAAGGGAATAACTTATTCCATGAAGAAGGAAAATTACACTAAGGACTTTTTAAAAAATTAAAGTAACAACACAACCAAGAGGCATAGTGTATTTATAGGTCATAAATATATTGAGTGTCCAAATTCAGTATTCTGTTAAGCCTCTAAATTCTTGTTCGTGAACATCTACTTATTAAAAGACAGGGACTCTCTAGCCTTGGTCTTTCAGGCTAAATGATCAAGTGTGAGAACTGTAACATAACTTGCTAACCAAAGAATGTGCTCTGCCTCACTTTTAACTTAAGGAAATTAGTCTCATCTTGGATTCCCCTGGAACCAACCAGCAGAAAGAACCTGTTCTCATCATTGAGAGGTCAATAACGTTCCATAAGAACCAAATTTTCATTTTGTTTACTTACTTATTTTTTAATTTTAATTTTTTTCTAAACTTAAATTTAAAAACACTGAACAGAAAAAACTTACATATTTTTAAAAAATTATATGTGTACTATATAAAATTATGTATAATATATAACTATGTGATATACATAAATATATATTATATCTATAAAAAACAATGTTCCTTGAATAAAATACTTTATTCCATTCTTTTCTCTGCCCTTTCAACAATACATTTGTTGACTGTCTTCTATTTGTCAGACAACACAGTTTTCTAGGAGAAGCAAACATATATAACCCTCAAGGTGCCACAGTCAATGTATGTGTGATTGCAGGGAAGGTGGTAGGTAGCTAAGGCAGGTCCACCATAAGTCAAAAGATTTAAATAAAGCAGAAATGTTTAAGTATTAGATTGTTAATTGCTCAAGGGCAAGAGTATATCCGACTTGTTTACCTCTGTATTTGAGCATCTGGATAGCCCCTAAACACAGTAGCTGCTGAAAAAAAAAGATATGAATAAATGAATGAATATATGAATAAATTTCAAAAATCCTAAGAGATTCAGGGGTAGGAAAAAATACATGCAGAATTCTGAAAAAGTGGGAATTGAGCCAAGCTATATAAATCACTTGTAGGGTTTTAATAGGCATTAGCATTACAGACTTGATGAATCCAATGATCTAAAGTAGAAAATTCCAGGGCATACAGAGAACAGTAGTTATGTTGGGCTGGGTGAAGGGTATGTATGGGAGAGCAGGAAATAAACCTTGGCTGTATTTAAAAAGGCTGTGAATCCCAGGCTGAAGAGCATAAACCAAATATCTTAAGACAGAGAGATATGATCAGATATATGAGAGGCTGATGTCGGGAAAGCAGGCAGGAGCTAAAGGTAACAGAATCAACTCTCTGCTCTAGAAAACATTTGTGATTTGAGGATCTTTATGAAGATGGATTGGAACAAATTGAGGGGAAGGGTGGAAACAGAGGGACTAGTTAGAAGCTTGTTGTGTCCACAGATGAGGAAGAATGACTTCTGAATTGGGACACTAGTTGCCAGGGCAATGGAAACAAAGGTCCTAGTATCCAAGAAAGGGCTGGCCCCCATGCCTTGACCATAAACTAGTTATTAACGGGTAGGAGAAAGAAGGAGTTATCAGATATTACAGAAAGCCTCTGGATTGAAACTGGAATTTCGTGTGTGTGTGTGTGTGTTGTGTGTGTGTGTGTGTCTGTATGTAAATAGTCTATGTGTATTTCAGAAAACTCAGAAGATGTGAATAGCCAAAATCATTCCAAATCCCAACATTAAGAGATAGCCACTTTCCATCTTTCTTCTATATTCATGAGTCAACGTTTGTATGTGTGTTTGTATGGACACATACAAAATTAGCAATTAGTAATAAATTAGTAATTTTAATAAAATCTGATTCTGTACTATATTTAATACTGTGTTTTTCTTACTTGTAAATGAATATGCATTCCTTTCCAGATGAATATAGATGTATAGCATCATTTTGATGATGATACACATAGCATTCCACTAAAAAAGTAATAAGATATATACAACCAATTTCTATTTTTGGATATTCAGGTTTTTTCCAATTTTGTGCTTTTAAATTTCACACTACAACATCTACTAGAAGTTCCTTATGAGTGAACCAAGGACAAGCATCTTACAGAGTCCTCATACCTTACCTCTGGCTTACAGGTGACAGTTTTTCCAATGTTTTGTTCATCAATTTGCTTACATGACAACCATGTGCAGAAGATCTTAGCATGCTTTTTTTCTATAGATGAAGAACATTAAGTCAGAGATGTTTAGATAATCAGTCTTAAGTCTTATGGGTAATGAATACCAGGACTAGGTCTCATTCCAGGTGTTCTGATTCCAAATCCAGTGCTTTGCCATTAGGGTCTCTGCTCTGAAATACACTTGACGGTAGATAACCAATAACCCCTCACTGGCACTCATTTTGACAACTGAAATTGGAGGAGCTGGGGAATGTTTGGAGAAGTCATGCAGATAATGCACATTTAAAACTATTATTCATTTACCTAGTTTCTCTCAACACCTATCTTCAGCTGGTCATGGTGACTCGAATAGGAAGGAGGACTTAATTATGACATCAGGTAAAAATTCAGAAGCCAACTTATCTACAGATTGTAGTGATTAAATCGTTCAGGATGAATTATAAGTCTGTAATATACTGCATTCATATTTAACAGATAGCAGTTGGAGTCCAGCTCCTATAATTTCCAGTCACTTAAGACACAAGCAAGTTATAAGGATTAATCATTTTAATATTGTCCTATTAAAGTTGGTTAACAAAAAATATGAACCATGGAGGGAGGAAGTAGATATCTTTTTTTGTTGTTGTTGTTGATCTTTGTGAAACGAGCACTTGAAAATAAAACATATCACACTTCAAACATGGAGTGGGGGATAACTCTAATGGTAGAATCAAGTAAGATCAATTATGAAATAGCAACATATTTTTGCATGGCCAGTAAACAGACCAAAAATCTGCAAACTAAAGGGTATTTAGATGTCAAATTTAACTTTAATTTTCAAATATCCCTATCTGGCCATACCATCTCTTCAGCAAGAAAATTGCATTATACACAGTCCTGTTTCTCATATTCAGCAAGTATCCCCACCATCAACCCTAGACATGACTTTGATTTCCTTGTTATATTTAAAATGTTAAAAAATTTGTCCCCTTAAATCTTTAAATAGTAGGATTTAGCAAAGACTAAAAGACAGCACTCTGTAAAAGCTGTAAGCCAGAAACAAATATACTTCAGATAGCCATTCCGGGTATGCATCCATTGTATTTTTCAATTATGAATTAATCTCAGTTATACATCAGTGATCAGAAGCCTGTGAGTTTACAATAATGATATGTTTTACCTAAAATTATAAAGCTTGGAGTTCAGAAAAGCTAGGTAGTCAAATGATACTTTACAAATTACCTGAATGTTTAGCATCTACCTCACAGAAGGAAAACAGCAGTAACAAAGTGCATAAGGAAGGATTTTAAGTCCTCACTTTACATAAGGAGAAAACAAAGTCAAATACTTTTCCAGTATCCAAGAAGAAATGTAATGAAGCTCAAGGAATTGTGATTACCCAAATACGCTTATTGTTCCTCAAGGTACTCAGACATATGTAATAATAAGCATCTGTATTTCTGTCCAATTGAAACTATAGACATTACATTAATTTGGCATGACCAAGCAGAGAAACTAAATGAATAACTTGGGGGTTAAACAAAGGTACAGTCTAATGACAGCCCTTTAGTAGCTCAAATATCTGAACTGTTAATTTCCACCAAGACATTCAGTCTTTTTGTGGTTTGTAGCATTTACCTTACAACCTCTATCTCAACTTTCCCTCGCATATTTAAGTAAACAGGTAGGCTCTCTGGTTCTTTCACTTTGTTTTCATAAGGACTTATTTTACAGTAACTAATGATCCAGAGCCAGGCAAAAGAATTTGTACAGTTATTAAAATTGTCCAATGTTAAATTCAATAAGAGAAGTGTTGCTTCAATATAAGTTTGGTTTGTTCTTTTTTTTTAAAGATGTATTTATTTTAGAGAGACACAGAGAGAAGAGAGTAAGCCCCAGTAGGGGGAGGAGTGGAGGGAGCGATTCTTCAAGCAGACTCTGCACTGAGCATAGAGCCTGATGTGGGGCTCAATCAGAGAGAAGAGAGTGAGCCCCAGTAGGGGGAGGAGTGGAGGGAGAGATTCTTCAAGCAGACTCCACACTGAGCATAGAGCCTGATGTGGGGCTCAATCTCACCACCCTGAGATCATGACCTGAGCCAAAATCAAAAATCAGACGTTCAACCTCAACCAACTAAGCCACCCAGGCAATCCTTGTTCTCTTTTTTAAAGTAAGCAGGGTTTAGAGAAAAATAGGTTTACATCATTTCTGAAGAAATGTCTCATAAGACATGATCAACAAACATTGGTAAAGCAAAGACACACTGGGGGACATTGACCAGAGCCGGTAACACACTAAACCAGAGGGGCAGAACACGGTACTAAACAGCATGTGAAAGTAGCTATGCTACGGGTGATAAGAAAATGCTAAATGGCAATAACCACAGAGGGGCCATGATTGGATTTCCTTTGAAAAAGACCACCCTGGCGTACCTGGGTGGCTCAGTGGGTTGAGTCTCTGCCTTCGGCTCAGATCGTGATCTCAGGGTCTTGCGATCCAGCCCCACGTCGGGCTCTCTGCTCAGCAAGGAACCTGCTTCCTCCTCTCTCTCTGCCTCTCTGCTTACTTGTGATCCTTCTCTGTCAAATAAATAAATAAAATCTTTCAATAAATCAATAAAAAGACCATCCTGGGAGCAATGTGGATTGGAAAGGAGGTAAAGCTGATTGGGGGGTGGCAGGTAGGAGAAGGGCTTATGGCAGTCAAAGTAAGAATTAAAAGAATGACAATGTAAATGGGAAGAGAAATTGGAGAATACAATGAGTATTAGAACTGTTAGGACTTCCTGGTAAATTGGTGCTGGGGACGAAGGAGACAGAGACCTCAAGGATAGCTCCCAGGTTGCTGGGGAAACAATCAAGCTCTTTGCTCAGCTGGAAACACAGAAGCCGTGTACACGCCACTGGCATGAATTAAATAACTTTTTTTAATTTTTTAAATTTACCTTTAGAAAAAATCTAAATGACTTTATCTGGGGAAGTATGTTAACTAACGTCAAAGTATTAGAAGTAATAGGTCAAGGAATTGGGGTTGAGTATTTTTCGGACTTTGATGAACTAAAACGAGGTCTATCGTATTCTCTAGTAGGTTCTGGAAGCAGTAGTTGCTAGGGAGAAATTGTCAAGTGTAGTTTGTTTCCATCTCTTAGGGAGACAATCAGCTGACCATTTAGAAAAGGAAAAGCAGCATAGGGTATAAATTAAATCTCTCTGCATCCCATGTGTTAAACTACAACTTATTTAGGGGTTTATGGGAAAAGGAAATCTAAGGTTTGTAAGAGATGCAAACAACTCCTTCATTTTATCTTTGTCTTATTAAAAGTGAGGAAAATATTTTGATAAACGTGGCTTTTCCCCTTTCCCCATCAGTAAAAATGCTTCTGCTTCGGATGTACTGTCAGATGTAAAACAGTTTTAGAATTCTGCTGGTGTCCTCAACAAGCTGCCCCCCAGCTTAGCTTAGACACTCACTTAAATGGTGGACAAAGAGGCTAGGAAGACAGTAAGACACAGGGCGGGTGCCATCTGCATCATTCCAGTAAAGATCTTTATTTTGTTTCATTTCACTTGGGAGAAGGTAGATGGCTAGTTGCTTTATTTTACTTTTTGTTTTATTTTGGTTTTGTTCTTTGGTCACTAAATTCTCCTCCAGATACTGTCAAGTTTCATGTGATGCCTGAAAGTGCGGAAGCCATCTTGTCACCCTAAAGTTTGTTACCAGACAGATAACAGAGCTATACACCTAGCTCTCCAAAAAAATGGAGAAGAAATCTGTTATAAGAGATGTTGGGACATGGATTTGATCATCATTGAACCACCCTACTTATGAACTGGCACACGAGAAATACATTACCTTATTTTAAAAGCCAGCTTCAGTTGGAATTTTCTGTTCTTTCCAGGTGAAGTCTACTTTCCTGAATGGGCAAAAATGAATGAAAAGTACCAAGCACCCGATAATAACCACTATTATTATTACTAATTTTTTTTTCTTATGGCTTACTTTTTAGGTCTCTTCCTCCTTTTACCTGACCCTTTTGAAACCACCAGGGAATGTGTGGTTTCTTATTCTTTTCTCTGTTTCCCTACTTATCCACACAGTGTCTGGCAACAGTAAGTGGTCATAAATATTGTCAAATTAAAATGAAATAGAATCTAAGCATCTTCATGCTGTATGATAAGATTTCATTAGCAAAAGGAGAACATGTCTTTTAAAGAATAGTATGAGATTAATCAATGTATTTTTCATTCTTTTTTTTGTTTTTTAAAGATTTTATTTATTTATTTGACAGAGAGAAATTACAAGTACACTGAGAGGCAGGCAGAGAGAGAGAGAGAAGGAAGCAGGCTCCCTGCTGAGCAGAGAGCCCCATGCGGGACTCGATCCCAGGACCCTGAGATCATGACCTGAGCCGAAGGCAGCGGCTTAACCCACTGAGCCACCCAGGCGCCCCAATGTATTTTTCATTCTTAAGATTGATATATTTTTCATTTTAAAGAAAAATATAAATTCCCATGAACTGAGTTGTAAATGGTGGGGCAGTATTATTTTTGAACAACTGACATTTCTAGAGCCCTGAGAAAAAGAAACAGAGATGGAAATACTTGAAACATGACATTGTCTTCGCAAAACCAAGCTGCATCCTTAATAAAAGTTGATAAATATTAAAAACTCATTCAACTCTTGCCCATAGTACCATCCTTGATCTTACATTCATATTGCTGAGTGATAGCTTGGACTGTGTGTATGCTTCCTCCTTCATCAGATAACTTTGCTCTTTCTCTGGCTCTAAAAGCTTCTTTAGGTCTCAGTGAATAACACAAAAATAAATGCAGTAATGAACTAGAACTTTGTACAGTTCATTTACAATAAGTAAACATAACCAGGCTCATAAGAAAGTCTTTTTTCTTTCTTTTTAGTAAGGTCCAGATACTCGTTCATCTTTTTTTTTTTTCCTTAACACTATCTGGCTGAATATTAATGTCATTAAAAAAATCCTGTTACTTCAAGTGAAGTGTTCTGCCGAATGGGCACGTGGGAAGGAAAGGAACAGACGTATTCAAAGTCTTACGTAGGGACAAAAACCAAGCTAACACCATCTTATCTCCCTCTAGCACCTAACTAAAGCAGAATTATTTTGATTTCACTGATCTCTAACTAAAATTTAGAAGTCCCTTCAATCATAAATATAGGCAATATCATAGTATTGACAACAACTGTGATTTTGTGAAGACCAGAAATCACGGGTGTTTTCATATCACACTATAATTGTCACTGATATCTCAAAATATTCTTTCTTCTTTCTTATTTTAATTTTATTTTAATTCCAGTAGAATTAACATACAATGTTGTACTAGTATCAGTACTGTTTACTCTTACCTATTATTTGTATTCAATTTCTAAGTCTTATTTAACTTATTGATAAATATGCACATAGATTGCTCTTTCAAAAAAATTTCAAATATTTTGCTAAATGTATGTAATTGGTTTTCTATGTATTTTATTTCATGCATTTAAAACATTATTCTAAGAAGGGGTCCATAGGCTTCATCAGGCTTCCATGGTGCAAAAAATTTGTTAAGGACACCTGCACTAAAGGAGAGCAAACAAGCAGTACTCTTCCTGGAATCTGAAAAGCAGGGGCGGGGAGCTGGGTTGGGTAACACTAAACTTTTGCCCCTTCCACTATATAATATGCTACTGATTTCTTGTCAAACAACACAAATCAAAGGCCCGAGATTACATGACCAACACAGTCTTCTGTCTTATGAGATAATCACTTCAATTTTTAGTAATTGATGATACATAGGTTTCTCTCATCAAAAACTTTTAAGTCATAAATATACCAAGCTCATTTTGAAAAAGTTGCTTATGTAGGAAATATAACCATGAGGATAATTTAGCCATTTAAGGAAAAATCTGAGAGGCGGATGGCTCAGTAGGTCAAGCATCATGGACTCTTGACTTTGGCTCAGGTCATCAGATCGGGCTCTGTGGAGCCTACTTAAGATTCTCTCTCTCCCTCTCCCTCTGCCATCTTCCCCCTAAAATAAATCTGAACAAAACTGCTATTTTTGAAATAATTTTTGTACAATTCCATTGTGTAATCATGAAAAGGAAGGGAATCCTTCCTTTCATCAACAAATGGTAGATAGATAGATAGATAATAGATAATAGATAGATAATAGATGGTAGATAGATAATAGATAATAGATAGATAGATAATCGATAGATAATAGATAATAGATAGCTATATGGATATATATCATCAAATATATAGTTTTAAACATCTGTGTATCCTTAAAGATAATATTTCATAGATGTCATAACAGAAATGAATTTTATTTTTTGTCAAGTTATTAGGTGGCATATAAGGGCTATTGCTCAAAAAAAGAAAAAATGATACAAATACAAGACACTCCTACATAAAAAATACATTAAAATGTATAGCAGATACAAAGTACTCCTACATAATAAAATTTACAAAACAAGTTTGTAAACTTTCTTCTCACAGTGTCTCTCAAACTAAAGGAGCCAGACATACACATAGCTTGAATCCCATCTTTGCAATTACTTCCAGATTCACTTAATAGTGATTAACAGTAATTGAGTTCACTATGTATCAGACATAGTGGCTGACAACAGCTATCAAGGGGAACAAGGCACGCATAATAACACTCAGAGGCCCCAGTCGAGTTAAGCAGATATTACATATTACAAATAATTGATTAAATACAATTGATATCGATATTATAAGAGAAAATCACTGGGTGTATATTCTCATTTAATTCTTACAACAACTCTATGAGATAGGTACTGTGAGATAGGTACTAGTATCTTCATTTTGTAAAAAGAAGCTTGTATTTAGAGAGATGGGGATATTTGTCCCATGTCCTAAGGGGGCCACAGAGCTGCCAATATAACAGGGAGATTAATACACACAAAATTAGTCATACAGTTATAGCTTAGTACTTAATAATATTAATTATAATTACATTTATAATTAATAATATTATTGTTTACCTTCTTGGGGAAAGAGATATTTATTCATCTTAAAACCATCATGTCTCATATTTAATAGATAGAGCTCAACAAAGGAATGACTCATAATTAAAAATAAACCATGGGACAAATTTAAGTAAGAGATGGAGAATGGGAAAACAGAAAGTATTATACCCCTACATTTTGCCAGGAAGTCAACGACAAGATCTGCAGATGCAAACTACTCATCTTGGAACAAAGTTAGGTTCATCTTTAGTTTAAAAAAAAAAAAAAGCACCATCTGGTTTATAATGGAAGTGATGTTTATAACGGAAGAGGCCATGCATGCGTGGAAGCTGGGGGTTTAGGAAATCTCTGAACCTCCCTCTCAATTGTTTCATAAGCCTAATACTACTCTCAAAATTGCTTTTAAATTTAAAAAATAATAAACAAACAGACAAAGGAAATTTACGTTTCTCATTTGATGAGCAAGTATTCTGTGGGTAACAAATATTTTGCATCTTGAACTCTTTGGTCCTAATCTCCTAGAATGCTGTGTTGAAGAGGCTTCTGAGTGGGACAAGGGGAGCAACATTGTCTTGAGCATCAGAGGGAAGAATGTCAGCACATTTGCCAAAGAATGGCCCTTTTGGTCCACTCATGCCCTTGCTCTGTGCTAAGAATAGTGTCCCTTTTCAGGAGAATCTCTGTGTATATTGGCAGATAAGGGCAAAGAAACAGGAAAAACATTATATACTGTGACATGTACCAGACACAGCCAGTTCAAGATTGTGGGCCAGTCCAGGGAAGGGAGATAAGAGTTCTGCATGGAAAAATTAGTAACTTGATTTATCAGTCCTAACAAAAATAATAGTGCACACATATCATATGCTTACAATTTGTCTGCCATTGTCCTAAGCACATACACATTTGAATTCATTGAATTCTCTCAAAAACCACATGAGATGGCTATTAGAATTTCCCTCATTTTACAAATAAGGCAAATGAGCTCTAGAAAAATAGAAGTAATTTGCCCAAGATCAATATGTGGTAAGTGGGAAAGTCAGGTGCTGACCCCTTATGGTCCAGAACCCTAGTTATTAATCATTAAAATAGGTGAAAAATACTTTTTTTTTCCTTCCTTCCTTCCTCCCCCCCACCCCCCGCCCCAGGGTATGTTTTCTACAGAGGAAGGTAAGACTACTTCAAGAATATTATTTTCCTTGGTAAGAAACAAGTAATTTAGAACTATAGTGACTAAGTTTAACCCTTGTAACACTGTCAGTAAAACTTCAAAAATGTGGATCAGCTATACCAATTCCATTTGCTCTTGTTGTTTGTCATTCTTCAAAGACTGCTTTTTTTGCTTTTGTTTTCATTTCCAAAAAGGTTAACATAAATAAAGAGTCAAATACAAATTTTGATAGTTTACAATTTAGAATTGAATTAACCTCCCTAGAAAATTTAGGGCAAAATTACAGAAAAAAAAATCATAGGAATGAACAAGTACAAATATCTTGGCCTTGTCACTTTTCCTGCTCATTAATGTTCATTATGTCTGTCTAACGAGATAAAAACTATAAATGAAACACAACATGACCCTTGCTTTCATGGAACTTTAACTAGAACAAGGTGACAGTTTTAAGAGTTGTACTCATGAAAACCGTCTAATTGGGCTTTAAAATCAAGTTCTATTCAGGACGTTAAAAAGCCATTAGCCAGTATTTCTGCCACCCAAAGACTATGTAAAGGCCGTCTGTTTAAGGGGGGCTTACTAATATTCAAGGATCAGAAACAGAGCTAAGATTAATAATCTTGTAAGATTATTAACCGCACATATATTAACTACTTGATTTTTGACATTTTACACATTCTTTTAAAAATACATTATTTATTCACCACCCAGATTTAACAGATGTTAACATTTGGCCATATTTTCCTCAGATCCTTCTTTTTTTTCTTCTTCTTCTTTTCTCTTTCTTTTTAAGAAATAAGTATCTCATACTCTTTACTCTGTCTTACTCTGTATGAAATCAGGACTCTAAATAACAACCCCCTTAAAATTCAGACATCCAAACCCTGACCCTTATCATGATAATAGCTACAGAGAACCTGACCCAAACACCAATCCCTTTAATCTGTGCAAGGCTCACAGAGGGAAAGGGGTGACCCAATTATGTTCCTTAGACAGATTAGGTAACAGGAACAAAGAGAGACTGAGACTAGTCCTCAAAGTCCTTGTTCTTTGCATATGTCCATAGTACCCAGGAGGAATAATGATATCCATCAGTCTCAATAGTAACTATTCAGACTCAGCTACTGCCAAATCAAGGTCCCATTTATTCCACTATTATTGAGCATTTACTATATGCCAGGCACAGTGCATTAAAAACACAGACCAACCAAAAAGCAATCACTCAGAGTACCTCCTAATTTTGCAAGGTTTCTACAAATCTGGTCCAGTGTCTTCCCTTCTAATAAAGCTGGGATTCACAGGCATCTCCTGCCATAGGACTGCTTGTGTTCCTGACCACCTAGTGCTGATATCAGTGCCAGGATAAGTAGATCCAATTATTTGATTATTCACCACCCCAAAGCCATTGCTGGAGAGAATCCTACTGAGGTTTCTAAGCACTAGCTCCTAAATCCTTGATGATTGAGATATTCAACTGCTTCTTTAGTCTCCTGCTCCATTTGTCTTGTTACCAGAGTTAGTCTTGGTGACAGGCATATCTTGGATGCCAAAAGGTTATAAGACTTCTCTTTTATTTCCCCATTTCCTGTTTTGTACTGGTGAGAAAATTTTGGCAGATTTGTTCACTCTACAAATACTTACTTAACACCTCATTTTTTCAGCCACTGTTCTAGGTTCTGTGGAAGGAATAAAAAACAGTCGTATGTTTAGAGAATAGTAGGCAATCAACAAACAAGTATACAGAATGCCTGGTGCTAAGAAGTGTTAAGTAGTAGAAGCAGGTAGGTTATAAATTGCGTAGTCAAGGAAGGCTTCTCTGATTAGCTCACACCCTAGCAGAGACCAGAATGAAATGAGGTAAGAGTCATGTTTATACCCACAGAGAGAGAATTTCTAGCATGAGGAAGAGCCAAGTGCAATGTCCCTGAGTCAGGAGACTGCTTGCCATGTTCAAGGCCAAAGATGAAGGATGAGCCAGATTGAGCGGTAAGAGGGAAAGCGAGAGACTCAGAGGCTATGTGAGAGAGGATTTTAGATTTTAGTCAAGGAGGAATGAGAAATCATTAGCACGTGTAAGTAACACTATCTGATTTATAAAATTTAGGTGGTGGGAATGATACAGGTGGTCATTTGGGAATTTGATAGGAGAACACACCAGATTCTAAAGGATAGATGTATCTTCCTGAGTCATGTGTCTGGCTAGAAGGGCTTGAATTTCAAGCCAGGACTTGCCATGTAGGGTATACAGGGTATTGGAGTCAGTTGAGGAGCCTCCTGCTCTGCAATCACTCAAAGAGCTTTTTAGGCCTGAAGATTTCACGAGACCCACCCAAGATCAGATGAACCAGAATTTCTACAGCTGGAGCTGAAGAATTTGCATTTCAAACAAGGTGCCCTAGTGACTTATGAGGGTAAAAATTTTGGACAACTGCGAAGTAAAGGAAAGCTTAGCAAAGAAGAGAATTATTGAGCTGAGTTCCAAATACAAGAAAGAGCCCAGCTGTGGAGGCGGGCGGGGGAGCAGGAAGTAATGATGAGGAGGATCCCTCAAGGGGAGGAACCATCATGGATAAACACTTCGAGACATCGAGTCATCTGATCGTTAGATTCCTATCTGATAGGATCTGATATCATCTGATAGTTTGACACCACTGGGGTGACTTTTTTGTTTTTAACTTTTACCCTGTGCCAGACAGATATGTTGTCTCATTTTATCACCCCAATCAGCACAAAAGGGGCTTTAAGGCAAGTGAGGTTCAGTGAAACTAAGTGGGCTATCCGAGACTACTTAGCTACTAAGTGATAAAGGCAGAGTTGAAGTAAATGTGATTTAATTCTGATCTTAATTATTAGATTGAGAAGAGTCAAATAATGAAATCTGAGAGATAGGAGAACAGATCAGGAGGTCCTGAATGGCTACCTACATGCCAAGACACTAATTTGCTACTTGCATCATTTCATTTGTCTTCATGGCAGCCCTTTGACTTGGGGTGTTTTGTTGTGCTTTATGAAAGAGGGATCTGAGGCATAAGGTAACGTAAGTTACTTTGCCAAGGCCCACATTTATCAATTGGTAGAGATAGAGATGTCAACCTAAATCCCTGTGATTCCAAAATTTGTGTTCTCATTACATTCCTCATATTATATTATCCACACATGCTCAAGTGTACATGGAAAACATATGTCAAAACCAAGTGTATTTTTCTTCAGTTTCCATACATGCGACATATAAAAGCATTTAAATTTATTAAAACAATAGTGCTGACAACACCAGATACTGGCAACAGCACAAAGCAACTAGAATTCTCATATGTTATTGATGAGTGTACATTTTGGAAAACTACTTAACAGTATCCACCCAAGTCTTAAAAAAAACAAAATCCCATTGTACAACCAGCAATTCTAATTTCCAAGTTTATACCCAACAGAAATGAATGTTATGCCCCTTGCACAAAAACATGTGCAAGAAAGCTCAAAGAAGCTTTATTCGAAATGGCCATTCACTGGGAACAGCCTCAATGTCTCCTAACAATAAAGGACATAAATAAATTGTGGGATAGTCCTGCAATGAAAATACTACACAGCAATAAAAAGAACGAACTACTGGTACCTATAAAAACATGGGTGAATCTTACTGATATGATACTCAGCAAATGAAGTGAAAGATGAAAGAATACACATTATATGGTCCCATTCATACGAAGAAGAGGCAAACGTCATCTAGAGTGATAGAAGTCAGAACAGTACTGTAGTTACTCTTGGGGCAAGGTGCTGACTGGGAGTGGGGGGTTGTGAGGGTGACAGGAGCTGTCTAAGGTGCTGAAGGTGTTCTACATTTTGAAGGGTAGTGGTTACCTGGGCCTACACAAAAAAATTCAATCAATCTGTATGCTCAAGATTTGTGAACTCTTATACATAAGTAATATTTCAATAAAATTTTAATTTATAACATTGAGGAGCCAATAAAATCTGGCCAGCAGGCTATCAATAGTCATCTTCTTACTAAAACTGAGTTCCATCTTAATCTGATCTATGTCATCCTTTCATCACTTGTAACTAGCACACACTGGGACTCAGCAAAAATTTACATAACAAATGAGCACAGGCCTGTGACATTACCCAAGTTCCCACCCATCTTCAAGTGCATCCATCCCTTGTTCCTCATATGAACCATAGACCATGGTGGAAGCAGACCCTGCAGCCCAGGAGGTGATAGAACCATCCCCATACCTGGCCATACTTTCATTAGAAGAAATAAACTATAAAACCAAGCAGCAGTTTTGCAGTATGACACAGCAGTATTGCTTGCATTAGGCTAATTTTCCACTTATGACAGCAGTAATAGCACTAAAAGCCAATAAAAGCGGTCTGTTCGTTCAGAGATCGGCTTTTATGGCTTATTCTAAATATTATCAAGTGAATCAAGAGCCGTCATTATAGTGTCTAAAAAGCCTTCATACCTTGTAAGCAAACAGTGTGACTTTGACAAATAATCATTAGCGTGCCTGTGTGAGGCCAGTGCAGGGGGAAAAAAAATCAAATAACTGATATTTCCGTTTACATAAGTCATTAAGGTAATGTAGGTTAGTTTCAGAATAAACAAAATGGATTTCACATGTAAAATGACATACTATCGCTTTCCACAATCCCAGCATTTTTTAACTCTTATTTCTAGGCAGTGAGATATGGATGGCTTTAGTTATTCAAGTCTTCTTGGTCCCTATGAGCATATAAGGAAAGTCCAATAAAACTTCTGAGGGCTCAGTCAATCACACTGGCTCAGCCAATATTTCTCATTTAAAGTAAATATCAATAATTCTGATCAGACTAATTTCAGATTTGGTAATGACTCAGGCATGTCAAATACTGAAGATGACTTGTGCTGTAAGGAGTTCTTTCAGAAAAAATAAATAAATCCAGCAAAAATGAAGACATGTTTGCCTTGTTAATGTGAAGACTTTTCTTGGATTATAGTTGAGAACATAAACTTTCTGGAGGGTAACATGCCAACATTAAAATTGACTGGATCAGTGGTTGGCCAACTTTTTCTGTAACTGGCCAGATATTTCAGCTTTGCAGGCCCTACAGTCTCTGTCCCAGCTATTCAACTCCACCATTGCAATGTGAGAGCACAGATAGTACATAAACTTGTAAATGTAGCTGTGTTCCAATAAAACTTCGTGTATTGGGGGGGAGGCAATAGGTGTGTTCAGCTCGCAGATGATAGTTTACCAACCTCTGCACTTAACTATACGATACAATGGGACTATACCTGGTATAATTCACCATGGTATTCCCAAATAGGAATCTAGTAGAGGGCACAGCTTAGATATTTGGTAAATATTTACTAAATAAATGCTGAATAAGTCATAAGCCTTAAAATTTCATCTAATTCATTGGTCAACCATTTCTAGGTGTTACTCTAAGAAAATAATCATAAGTGAAGACAAATTTTACTATGAGTTTTCATCACATTACTTGTTTATAATAGCAAGACAGCAGAAGTAGTGATAATGTCCAACATTGTGAAAGTAGATGAAGAAATATTTATATTAATTATATGGGATGTTAATCACTCATTAAAAATTATATGAAATATTGGAAGAATAACATTTAACACCATTAAAATATCTTCAAATACATGAAGTACAATTATAATTACAATAAAAAACTTTTTCCATTAAACAAATATTTATTGAACACTTATTCTATACCAAGTACTATTCTACACACTGAAATACAACAGTAATTAAACTGGCAAAAATCCTGCCCACATACAGCCTATGTCATACTATCATAAATAAGTATGATTGTGTTTTTGTTAAAAAGAGCGTATATGTATAAATGTTTTTGTAAAGTTGGAAATGTTCTTCATCAGAATATTTTTTAAAATATTGTGAGCAAGTGAGATCATGGGTAATTTTATCTATACATTTTGACTAAAAATATTAATAAAAACTGATTAGGTAATACATATTGCACCAGTAATAAATAATCTGAGGGTGCCTGTGTGGCTCAGTGGGTTAAGCCCCTGCCTTCCGCTCAGGTCATGATCCGAGGGTCCTGGGATCCAGCCCCGCATCAGGCTCTCTGCTCAGCGGGGAACCTGCTTCCTCCTCTCTCTCTGTCTGCCTCTCTGTCTACTGGTGATCTCTCTCTGTCAAATAAATAAATAAAATCTTTATAAATAAATAAATAATCTGATTTTCAGTAATTATTATCTAATTAAATACTCATAGGATAAGACACAAATTTGGGGATTTTTTGCGAAACAGTCCTTATTTCAAATGTAATTTATTTTATTTACCAGCTCCTCATATAGCACTTATACACACACACACACACACACACACACACACACAC
>NC_081558.1:37630556-37706707 GCF_022355385.1 Mustela nigripes | reverse complement strand
TTGGGGAGGGTATGTGATTTGGTGAGTGCTGTGAAGTGTGTAAACCTGGTGATTCACAGACCTGTACCCCTGGGGATAAAAATATATGTTTATAAAAAATAAAAAATTTAAAAAAAAAAAAATCCTATTCATGGAAAAAAAAAAAAAAAAAGGTCAGTTATGTGACACAGCATAAACTACAGAGTCAATAACTACTTGTTTTGAACCTAGTAGTACATTTTCTATATATATGTTACATATAATCTTGGGTAGAAAAAACTTTTAAACTATTTTATTTAACAGTAAATAAGGTGTACATGAAATGACCTTCCAGATTCCCCTAAGCCATCATGATAAATTCCTCTGCATTTCCTAAAAATGCTCTTATTTCATTTTACAGAGAGACTACCTAAGAATGTTTCTACATCTCTTAAAAAAGCTTTTATTGAAGTCACTGTCCATTATGCTTTTCAACAACCTAAACATAAGTAGCTACTTAGATTCCACTTAGATTTTTTTTTCCTCATCACAGCTTATTTTATCAGATGATGAATCTTAACAATGCATCATTTTCCATTTTGCTTTGGCCCCCAGGAATCTCAGTGTTACATTTTATTCTAAGTCCTAGTACCTATTGTGACTCTAAAGTTCCTGGTACAACTATTATCCATTCCCACTCTTTCTTTATATGGTCTTTTCATCTTTATTGATGGTTCTGTTGAAAGTAGAAATTGTTAAAAGTGATGAAGAAACCTCATTCAGTATGATCTTATGTAAACAGCTTTCATTCACTGAACTCCTCTACACCCTAAAGACTGTACTGAGGACTTTATTTACATGCAATCTCTCATTAATCCTCATAGCAACAGTGTCAGAGGTATTATTGTGTCATCCAGATGAAGAAAAACAGGGCTTTCAGAGGTTAGGAACTTTTCAAGTTCACAGGGCTCAAACTTATTTTGTCGGACTCCAATAGTCGTGTTTTTAACCACTATCTTATCCAGTCTCTGTACATGCTGGTTTCTTGAGTGTAATAATCACAAAACATTAGGGACAATAGTATCATCACTACCAAGAGAAGGAAATTCAAATTACATTAATGGGCAGGAGGCAGAGATAGTCAAGGGAAGTTGCATCTGAGATACTTAAAGGCCACAGATAATAGAGCAAGTGAAATGACTGAGGTTCTAGATTTAGCATATATATATTCACATGCACTGTTTTAAAGAGAGATGTGAGAATATGATGAAGAAGGGAGAAGCCAGCAGAGTGGTCAGGAAAAAGCTACACTGTATTGACTCCCTTCATTTAAAAGCAAGAGCCATGCTTTTGATTTTAAGAATCTGGGATTGACTCAAGTAAATAATTTAAAGCTTGGACCAACCAAAGTCTTTGGGTAAATTTCAAACAATGGAAAAGAAAACTAAACTGAAATATAATATTTTCTGCTCATGGACATTTGAATTCATGCTTCCATCCAAAATTAATGAAATTGAACATTAAATACAACTCAAGTGCTTATATTCTTACTTTTTGAGTAAGATCCTTCTGCAGGTTTTGTTTGGTGCTGAAGGCAATTTCTCAAGAGATCTGGAGTCTACAAGTTCTGTACATTTTATGCCCTTGAGAATCTTGTCCCCACCTAAAAAGATGTTGAGGTGTTAGTCCCCAGTACTTCAGAATGTGATGCTATTTGGACTACAAACAGGCAAGTGTGATTAGTTAAGAAAAAGTGATGCTGGAGTAACATGGGTCCCTAATTTCAATATGAGAAGTGTCTTTGGAAGAAGACTGCCATGTGAAGATACAGAGACACACAAGGAGAATGCCATGTCATGAAAAAGACAGAGACTGGAACTATGGAGCTGTAATCCAAGGAATATGGAAAACTGCAAAATGATAGAAGGTAGAAAGAGCAAGGATTCCCTGACAGATTTCAGAGGAAGCTGTGCTCTACCAGCACCATTATTTTGGACTTCCAGCCGCCAGAACTGTGAGATAATCAATTATCTAGTTTGTGGTTTTTTTTAAGGGCAGCCAAAGGAAACTGACATGGAAGCTCACAGATACAGCCCATACACATGGGACTTTCAGGGTTCAGGATGGTTAGAAAAGAGTAAAAAAGTAAGTCTGGAGGAAAAAATAAAAAGTATTCAGCAGAGGGATCATCTAGAAAGCCCTACTCAGCTCTAACGTCTGAGACAGAGATGAATAAAGCAGACAAGTCCTTGCCATTCAAGAGCTTCTGTACTAACATAACCTGGACCTGAGTACAAGATTTGCCTCATTACTTTCAACTGATAAAGTTCAGTTTTCTTGAAAGCTAATGCAAAATTCTAGCCCTTACTCTTTCTTTAAGATTTCTAGCCTTGACTATGAATAGAGTGCATCCTGGCAAATGGCTAACGTTGGGGCTGTAGATCAAAGAGCCACTTGATAAAAGGCCCTGTCTGCCATCATGAAGAAGTTGGCATATAAACTGAGAGCTGCTGGGAGCCACTAGATAATTTTCAGCATGGGTTGACCTGATACCTACATGATCGTGATCTAGTTTGTTAGCACAAACTTCAGGACTTTCTCTTTTATCTCTTCACCTTTTTTTTTATACTTTGTTTCTCAATTTTACATTTAAATTTTAATTATAAAAATAACAACTTCACTGTAAGGCTATGTCTAAAACTTTTTTAAGAAAAGAAAAATATCAACTACAACTATGATAGCTAGCCACTATCAGCATTTCTGTGTGATTTCTTCTAATTTTATATTTTATTAGATAAACAACATTGTATTGTAAGGTTCTGTTTTCCTATTAATGGCTATGTCATTATTTAAACAGTGCTTCAAAGCACATTCATACAAGTTTCTTTTTACTTTCTATAAATTTCCAGTAGTTGAGTTGGGTTGGAGCATATGAATATTTTAAAAGATTGTCCCAATCAGTAATCTCCATCAGCAAATGACAGAAATTCAGAATTACTAACTTTTAAATGAGACTCTACTGGCTCCTATGACTGGACAGTCTAGGGATTGGTCTACAGTTATGGATGCATCTAGAGTTTATGAGAATATGTACCCATTTGTCTATGTTTCTATATATGTGGTTGTGCTCCTTTCCTCAAAGAAAGTTCTCTGTCAAGCGAATATACCATTAATAGTTTTTTCTTTTTTAAAATATTTTTTATATATGACTTTCTTTTTTATTTTCTTAACAGTCTTTCAAAGAGAGGTTTTTAAAAGATTCAAAGAGCATAGTTTTAAATTTGATAAGCCCAGTTTATTCATTTTTTTATAGTTCATGCTTTTGGTAGTCCTTGCCTACTCTAATATTCAAGTTGCAAAACCTTTCACCTATGATTTATTCTAGAAAATGATAGTTTTTACACTTATACCTATGTCAAATTTGAGGTTAATTTTTTGTGTATAATGTGAGGTGAAAGTTGGGATTTATTTCCTCTGTCCATATGAATATCCAGATATTCTAGTACCAATTGTTGAAAAGACTAACCATCTCCTATACTGAATTACCCTGGTATCTTTGTCAAAAATCAGTCATTTCCTAGGCTTTAGTGTAAAGGCCTTACACATACATCCTTAAATTTATTTCTCACTACTTCATGGTTGTTGATGCTGCTATTAAGTGGTATTTTCTTCAAATTTATTTTCCAATTCCCCTCTTTCCCTCTGCTTTCTCAGTCCCCTTCTTCCTTCCATCTTTCATCTCTGCTTGTCTATGATTCTTTTTTTTTTCCTTCTTGGGATATTGACTTTGACTTCTGCCACAAACAGTTTGTCTCCAAAGGAAAAAATGACCACTGGCAGTCCTAAACCTAATCCTTTAAATACCACTTAACAACAAAAAAGAAACCATTGCATATAATAACCTCTCATGTTTTAAATAAAAATGGAGGATGTTATATATGCATAAATCACATATAGAAGAAAGCATAAGAAACTCTGCATAATTTAACTACTATGGGGAGGTGACTGGACATCTCCATTGAGGTGGAGTAGTTGAGTGATGACAGGACTTTTAATTTCATTTTAGAATCTCAAGATTCTTGATGCCTGATTTCACAGAAGAAAATTGCTGTTCACTTTTTGGTTTTTCATTGCACTACCTCTGTCATCTCACCGTCAGAGAAAATACAGTTGTATTTACGGTTCCAAAGACTGCTAAGTAGAAATAAATTTTCCCCAATGTTTGGTGGAAGGGAAGTCTAAGAATGTCTCTTTGTACTTTTACATCTTTTGTATATAAGATGGGCTATTTTATTTCTGTTCATACTCACATCTGTTTATAATAATGTAAAACTTGTATAAAACATAATAATTTAGAATAACTCCATAGATTGCATAAAGATAAGAAATTTTTGAATGTTTGGGACTGACCTTTTTTAAAGATTCTTTTAAGTAGTCTTAAAATATGATTTTAATGTATCCATTAAATTCAACAGAATTCAGATAAAGGATTTATAACTGTTAAAATCTTCCTTTTGACACTAATGTTTTATCATTATTATTTAGCATACACTTTTTATAACCAAAACTAGGTTTTGTTGTGTAAGATTGCCCAAAAAATTAAATATTCTGAAAAGATTATTAAAAATATAAATATGCCTACTAAATACCTATTATTTGAATCAGACTATACAGATCAGTCTTATTTCTGCATTTACTAACCTCTTATTTTATTTCGATGAAATAGTTCTATTTTACCAACAACCAGAATAGAAACTCTTCTGGATTTTGTTTTGTTTTCTTTTTGGACATGATTGTGCATTTTTAATATATTTAAATACTGTTACATCCTGGAGCAGAATTTTTTCCTTTAGGTTTATTTTTTGCAAGAGTTTCAGACTTCTCTAAGTGGGTTATGGCATAGTCTTGTCGGATGGTTTGTTATTTTCTCTTCTTTTGTGTTTTTTTCTTCTTAGCACTTACAACAATCTGAAATACTCTTCATTTTACTTACTTAGTTGTTTTTTTTTAATGGTCTGTTTCATGAACTAGAATGTTAATTCCATGAAGATTTCTGTTTGTTTATTGTTGTAGCTACAGAATCTGTAACAATTCCTGGCAGATAGCAGGTGTTCCAAAAAAGGGCTTTTGTTTCTGTTTTGTTTTTGAATAAACAAAAAGCTATACAGGACCTGTATGACAAAATCAGTCAAAGCCAAATAGCTACCTCTTATAAATGGGGGTCATGGATGTCACATTCTTATTACCTAGCCCACTTTATTGATTTGCTTAACTTTTGAGATTGTAAATTTTGAACCATTCTTGTAACTTACTACTCTCCAACCTATAGTAAGTGAGCTCCTTAGCTTAATAATCCATTTAAAAGGTATTATTATAATAGCTTATATTACCAGTCGAGACTCACCTCCCCCTCTATCATCCATTAAAAAAATGTCATGTATTGATCCATGGAAGGTTTATGGAACACTGGTATGTCCCACATACCCCAGTGGTAAACCATGCCATGTGATAAACATATGTTAAACCCAAGTGATATATTGGGTAAGAGTTACACCCAGACTGTGTGTATTTCTACTTCATAAATTATTTCAAGTTTGCAAAAGTCTTCTATTTTGTTCTATTTCACCAAAATTTCTGGGCATTGATCAATTATGCATAACTCATAACTTTATTTAAGCTTTTCAAATCTGTATGGGCTGAAGTCAAACCGCATCTTCCAAGCTAGCATAGAGCTAAAAGACTTCATCAAGAACAGTGGAGATGTCTTCCTTTTGATCAGCACCTTCTCACCTATGTAGAATGTTGTTGTTTTTAAGGCACTGGATGAAGAAGCAGAATCAGGCACACTGTATCATTTGTGTAGATACCATATAATATTGCATTACAAATCACCTCAAATTTTAATGGCAAATGACAAAGAGCATTTCTTTCTTTCTTTTTTTTTAAAAAAGACTTTATTTATTTATTTGACAGACAGAGATCACAAGTGGGCAGAGAGGCAGGCAGGGAGAGAGAAGAGGAAGCAGGCTCTCCACGGAGCAGAGAGCCCCATGTGGGGCTCAATCCCAGGACCCTGGGATCATGACCTGAGCTGAAAGCAGGGGCTTTAACCCACTGAGGCACCCAGGCACCCCCATTTATTTCTTTCTTGCATACCATTGAGTCACCTGCAGTTTGGCTAATCTAGGCTAGGGGCAATTGGGGCACAGGTCAAAGCTACAGAATGGGTCCAGGTCTGCCCCACATGTCTCTCATCTTTCTTGAACCACAACTATTTGGGCATGATATTCTCAGAGGAAAAGGTAGGCGTTCCTATTTGCAAGTATACTGCTCTTAGTATAGTCTTTATCTTGGCTATGTCATTAGACAACACTAAATTCTCCTAAAAGAAGCAGGGATGTATATTCTACCTAACATGAGCCAGAGCAAGGGCTTGCAGATAAAATGGTGTTTGAGAAAGTGAAAACTTTAGACCAATAAATCAATGTAATATACCAACTATTATACAAAAGTAGACCGAGACCTGATATATCTATATTCTTAGACCTCAGTATGCTTAATCCGAGAAAATAAAATTCCAGTAGTGCCCTTAACATGGCGAATATGAGTTATCAATATTGGATACGAAGACAGAAGACAGTAGCAAATCACTTTACCTTCTGGTCATTAAGTTCTAAGAACTCAGATGGTAGAACTGAAACTACAAAGCACAGACATCTCAACATCCTGAGATAGCAATAACCACAGAACCTGAGGAGTCACTTTGTCTCCAAAGATGTGGGCAGAAACCACCTTTTTGCAATTCTCTAATGGAATTACAATTAACCACAAACTTGTTGTGGACTAAGGCTCCACTGGGTATTACAAGTTGGCTTAATGAAAACAGTTCAAGAGTGTACAGCATATTCTCTACATCTCTCTGGCAAGGCATTTAAATGGTGATTTCACAAAATATTACTTTTGATCAAATCACATTGGGACTTATCATTATTTTATAGTTTAGCTTTCTCTAAATAGATTAAAATTCATTGAAGATCACTTTTTCAGCCAAATGTACTATATAGTTTTGATAAAGCCTTCTTATTATTTGACAATCTGCCCATTAAACCCAGCTTCCTTTGCAAAGAGCTGTGTGCTGAGAAGAAATGCATATGTTTATGTCGATAAATCCAAAGGGAACATACTATTTTCTTGGTCCCAAGTTGCATGATGCTTCCAGGACAAACAAAGAATTGCCAGTGGAAACTCTGGATATTGGTAATTGAAGTGTTGTGAGGAAGCTGGAAATTTTTGCGAAATAAAAACATACAGTAATTTAAAATTACACACATTCACAGAACAAACCTTTGCCAAACTGGCTGCTCAGAGACTATTTTTCCACCCAAATAGTTTAATGGCTTTTAAGTATTAGTTGAAAATATTTACCACCAAGTTCAAGAAATGTCCCAGAATTGATTAAATTTGGCTGGAAAACATTCTGAGTTTTTTTTTTAAAAAGATGATTCATTAAAGAAAAAACAATCTTTTCTTGTCAATAACAAAATCTGAAATAGGCTGTGGTTTCTTTACAATTACCTAAAAAAAAATGTCATTGACCTCAATAAAATTATAAATAATTTAGAAATTATGGACTAAGAAGAATTAATAAATCAGAGAGATTTAAGGTTTTAGCTATAGAGGATGAGAAGAATTAGGGTGCCTGGGTGGCTCAATTGTTGAGCATCTGCCTTTGGCTCAGGTCATGATCCCAGGGTCCTAGGATTGGGCCCTGTGTTGATGCTCCCTGCATCAGTGGAAAATCTGCTTCTCCCTTTCTCACTTCCCCCGAGTGTACTCCCTCCCTTGCTCTCTCTCTCTCTTCAAATAAATAAATAAAATCTTAAAAAAAAAAAAAAAAAGCTTTAAAGAGAAAAGAAAAAGAAGAAGAAGATGATGATGATGAAGGAGATGGGGGAATTAAGAGACGCAATTCAAGAAGTTGCAAAAATGTCCTAAAACTTCAAACCTCTCAAAATATGCATTGAACAGAAGAGATTAACTAGCAACAAATTGAAAAAAAAAAAAAAATCCCTTGGCTTTAACCACTAAGTAGAAGAGGGGATATAAAATTTACAGAAACTTACCATCCTCTTTGTTTAAAAACAGTAATTTAATTAAAAAAAAAAAACTTGAAGCCAGTTCTTTCTTGATTTTCAACTGAAATAGCTCAACATCAGCTGGACTAGTAGATCCAATTACGTGCTATAACATAGGCTACTTGGTGTACAGTTCCTCTTTTTTGTTTTGTTTTGTTTTGTTTTGTTTTGGCCAAAAACTTCCCAGTCCCCTCAAGAATTTTTTTCATTAGAGTTAGCAAATAAAGAAATTTTACTTCTTTATTTTATGACCACTGGCATCAGTGGTTACAATTTAAATAACTACCGTATCTTAGCAACTCTAATCTTAACAAAATAAATACAGCAAGGAGCAAACAGGCTCCATGCCACACTAGTGTCTCATCAACATCCAAATAAGGGAAAGGGGGAAATAAACGGAGGATGACTCTCATCGTGCTGGTACTCTGGGCTTGGCAGCTTTCCCTATGGCCAAAAACATTACATTTCATTCCATTTTCACAGCAGGGGCACCTGCAATGATATATTTTAGGAAAAAATTTACTTAGACGTACAGGGGCAAGCATGAAAGAGGTAGAGAAAAGGACGGTTTATCAAAAAAGAAAGATGAGAGGGAAAAAATTGAAATTTAAATTCATTTCTTCTCCCTTTTCTTCTGGGACATGACTTGTTATCACAATGATAGTATCTGGTGGTTGTCTCCTACAACATATCTAAAACAGTGCTTATACTTGGAGAGCATGATAAGTTCCTTCCCTTAGACACTAAAGCCTGAGGTAGCAACAAACTATGACAAAATTAAAAAGGAAGGCATTCAAGAAGTCTTGAGTGGATGAATGAATGAATGAATCCAGTTCTGTCCTTCCAAGCTGGTTAGGAAATATCAAAGACATGAAGCTCTTGAAACCAATTCCTACTCCTGGATAGATCCCTCAAAGTGTGCCTGGTATAAAATTAAATCCTTGTTAACTTGGTCCAAACACACACATAAGTCTGAAGTCAACCTGACGCTACGCTTTTTAAAGGGAAGAACAGGAACTCTGTGCTTTGATGAGCTTGAAGAGAGAACTCCACACTATGATTTCCCAGCTTTGTGACCTTACAACAGTACATTTAATATTTCAGAGATCCAATTTCTTTTTCAGCCAAATGGGATAAAACCCCATAGGGGAAAAAGATGGCTATAAAGTTGTCCACTGCAACAATGTATGTAAAGTTACACAGTCCATTTCCTTATAAGTTGGTTTATCATAAAAAAAAGCTAATTTACTTTCCTTCTCTTGATTTCCTTTCATCCAAGTCATACAGGCCACCATCAACAAACATATCACATATGGCAGCCACTCAATACAATCCTGTTTTATGTTAACCAGGTTTATCACCACTCTTCCAGAATGTTCAGCTGTTGAATTCTTTGGTTCATTAACTTTTGAATTTGTTATATCCTGTCCATCTCTAATTACAGATTGATACTTTGTTTAAGCTGTCATTACCTCTTGCCTGGATTATTGATTATAAGAGTCCAAACATTGCTCTTCTAACCTAATCTTGTCCCTTCCAATCTGCTGCCAACATTTTCCTTTTAAATTTGACCCCGTATTTTCCTACTTTAAATTCTCCTTTTTATGAGGTTTAAGGTCTCCAAGTTCTGAGTTATCCATATTTCTCAAGTCCCATTTCCTGGAACTCTTTCTACCCTGAACCTTACCCTCTAGTCAAGTGACTTTGCTTCTGATGCAGCTTCATGAGTCAACACCCTGGTAATTGTTGTACCCTCTACATAAAATATGATTTGTTTTCTGTTTTTTGGTGTGTGTGTGCGTGTGTGTGTGTTCTTTCTTTTTTACTTTGTTTGGCCAGTTGATAAATTCTTTCTGAACCAAACTCAACATTACCTCCCCAGTGAAGACACTCCTGTAATTGCATTATAAGGTTGGTAGCATTCTACTTGAGACTATGTCTTCACAATATCCTAAGTCTTTATAGCACTTTCTTACAATGCATTGCAATCATTTACTTCTTTGTGTGTCTCTCCCACTAGACCATGAGTCAAAAAGTCCTGAGGTCATCGGGCACCTGGCTGGCTCAGTTGGTAGAGCATGTGACTCTTGATCTTGGAGCTGTGAGTTTGAGCCTCACCTTGGGTGTAGAGATTACTTAAAAAAAAAAAAATTAATTAATTAAAAATTAAGAAAACAAACAAAAGACAACAAAGGGTTCTGAAGTCAGAGATATGGCTTAGTACTTCCATTGTCTCCTAAATTAGGAGATACTTGATAACTGTTAGTCTCTCTCTTCTATCAGCCTCCTCCCTACTTTTTAAGTAATAAAAAGATAGATTAAATTGGTTTGTTTGGATTTTTATTTTGATTATCTTTACTGAAAACTCTACTTTATTAATATAATGTCTAGTCTAAAAAAAAAAAGGAGTTTCCTTTCAACACACACACACACACACACACATACACACACAAATAGATAGTTACACTTAAAAAAACGCAAGTTTGATGTTATTTTTGTGCTTGATGAATACTTCTGGTTTCTGCCTTCTTAATAACCAAAATCCCATGTGTTTGTAACCTTGAATCTTTTTTAAGGCTCTATCTCACTCTGCTTCTTGTTACACTCACTCCACACCTCTCTCACTTTATATTTCCTTGGGAAATGTCTATAGCATTATGCAATAAAAACAAAATCAATAATAATGAGGAGGAGGATGAAAAGACTTACTGTTTGTTATTAAAGCATCATAAAATTCCAAGTTTCAAAAGAGATGTAATTTTATATATCACTACTTTAATACAATGGAGCTACAACTTGGATCTGTGCTTCAAACATTAGCACAGTACCTAAGATCAAAATTCCATATATTTAGAGTCCTTTAAGAAAATTCTTATTTTCTCCTTTATATTGTAGATAATATACATTACATAATAAAGAATATATATGAAGTGCTCAAGAGTATAGATTAATTTCTCAAGTTTCATGTTTCTATAATATACCTTTCCTGGTGGGGTTATAAAAATACTTAACTAATTCTCTCCATCTCTAGGAGAATGACCCTTAACCATTCAGACTTAATCTAAGAAACAGTTGTAAGAAATACTGCCAGAGAAATACTGTCTATACCTTACCATTAAAGTTGTATAACATCTCATCCTGTATATGCTGAAGAATATCTCAAAGTAGAAATTATAACGTAGAGAGAAGATTATCATTCTGTGTGGAAAAGGAGGAAAAGTAGAAAAGGTTGGAAGAAAGGAGAGAAAATAAATTCAATGGTCAGAGAGTAAATGCACTGAAGCAATAAAGATAGAGCTCCTACCATCTGCCTGGCACCATTTCCTGGTTCTCAGGAAAATAAATTTTAAAAAATTCTTTATCTTTCATGGGCAGTCAGGGAGACAGGTATTCACCAATTGTTATGATATAACTTGAGCCTTATATTGTTCAAGAATATTCTGCCCAGGATCTATACTTACAAATTTTTTAGCAGAGTCATGCTGAGTCTAATATAAATTACTATTCTATAAGGAGGAAGAGAGTTTTATAAAATTTTAAGTCAGTAAGTTTATTTTCAGAATAACAAAAAGATAAGCTACTTTTTATTTTTCTCTAAAAACTTTCTTTCCCCAATTATAAACTACTTTCTAAACAGTACACAAAGCCTTGCTTTTATAGTTAGGATTGCCAGATTAAATAGAGAATGCCTCACTGAATTTAAATTTCAGATAAATAATGCATAATTTTTTAATATTAAGTATGTTCTACATACTACATGGGACATATGTCTCCTAAAACTTATGCATTGTTTATCTGAAATTCAAATTTAACGAACATCCTGCATTTTTATTTGCTAAATTGGCAACCCTATTTTTGGGGGTGCCTGTCCAATCTTCAGACTCTTCACTCTAAGTTTACTGTGTGTGGTTTTAATGAATACAATGGATCCCACAGTGGCTGAGATACAAAGCAGGCTACTCGACCTTGTGTTTACAACAGTGCCGTTGTTCAAGTATGCAGACTCAAACAACTGTGTTCCCAGCTTACTTTCCTAAACTGCTTCTGGTTCATCACACAGGTAACAAAGTGTGACCTTTATCCTTTTCTTCCTCCAGAAGAAAACAGAAATTTTCCAAAGGGGGAAAAAATTTCAAAAATTAAAAATGACTATGAACTATTCTAGAATCCTAAGGCTGTCAATACTTTATGCTTTTAAATAGTTGCCATGGTTCACCCCAGAAGCATCTGCATATTTCTGTGGGTTTTTTCATGGTGTGTAGTGAACTTTGATATCTTTGGGGAATAAAAGAACTCTCTGTCTATCTACACATATATATTTAACAATGCAAGTTATTGTTATATAAATGTAGGCTGTTGTCAATTTCAGTTCCCTGCCATATCAAAAGAACAAAGCAGGCAGGAAGAGCAAAAGGATGATCTAATATGCCTACGCTAATAACAAAGCCAGTGTCCTAAATTGGCAATGGCAGCCCTCTTCTGCGGAGATTGTTTTTAACACCAGCAGTAGACATTTAAAAAAATTGGATGGTGACAGGAAGAGTACATTTTAAATTGTCAACCTTCATGATGTCCTTTTGAAGAATAGCAATTACATAACTCAGGGAGCTTTATTTTGCATTTGAAAAATATATATATATATAAAGCAGTTTGCAGGGTTATGCAAGACTCCATATTCAGAATTCTCTGTAGAAATCAAAGTTACTTACTCTTTACTGTAATCATTTGTCCTTTTATTACCCAATTGTTAGTTAAGGTTGAAATCAATATTGAGTATTAGTACAGAATGAAAACTGTCTTCTATTTCAGTTATTAGCAAATCCACTTAAAGAGGCTGTCAACCGTATGGTATTTCTTAATCATAGTCGAGGTCCAGTTTGTAATTTCCTAAGGGTCACTCACCTTTCTTCTTCTCTATGGCATTAAAAGAGTTTGCTAATAATATTGTAATATTTTGCTAAAGTTTTAAGTTGCTTCCTCTTAGGCAGTGAGAGAAAAATGTTATGCAAAAGTAATTTTATATCACCAAAATGTCATTTGGTCTTTTTTTTTTTTTTTTTTTTCTAATTCTCTTCTTCTTTTGAAATAATTTTAGGGAAAAAATTTTTATAAAAATACAGACCTAATGCCAAAAGAAATGCATTGCAAGTACCCTAAATAGTTAATGTATTTTCTAAATGAATGATTTAAAATAGCTATTAAAGGAGAGGAAATGAGCTTAGGTTTCTAGTAATGACTTCTCCTCTTCAAAATGAAATCTGTAAATCCCTGATTGCAATTCCAAATCCCCAAAGGACCAGCAGTTCTGGGACCAGGGCTCACTGGCTTTATGTCTAATAGCACCAGATAAGTAGCATGATTTTTATATATGTAATTTGGGAGAATATTCAGAATTTATAGACCTGGAGACAATTTATGAATGAATTTCCTTTTTAAAGTACATTATTCTAAAAATCAACTTTTCCACCCAAATGGTAAGCAGAGCACATAGGAATGTGAGCGGCATGGATATATACGTACAGAGACATATGTATATGTATTTATATATGCATGCACACACATGCACAAAATATAAGTAGCATCTTATTCATAAGAGCATAATGATTCAGGCTGTGATTGTTAATAAAAATGCATTTCTAACCATCAACTTTGAGTCTATTATTCTAAGTTAATTGCATTTGCCCTGAAGAGACTTACAGCTGGCTGTCAGCCTGTTTGTGTCAGTTTCATTTTATCCGTCAGTCAATCCTGTCTTTTTACATCCCATATATTGATCAAATAGATTTTTTAGCATACCTCCCCAGCTTTCTCAGCATTTAAAAAAATAAAGAATTATCTCAATATTATTATCAGATGAGTCTGATCATTCATTTGCATGTTATCTTAATTGCTATTTGAGTAGCACACAGATGCCCTTTTGACAGGCCCATAAGATTGCCCTTAAATTTAACAGATGTAATGCTCAAGGAGGCACTGAGAAAAAGTTAAACGAAAGTTAAATGTTTAAGTCTACACTGCAGTGGTCAGTGGCATCCCCGCTTTTCAGGAGGAAGAGAGGGTACTCATCACGGTAAACGTTAATTCTCTACCGGAGTGTATCACAGAGTAGAAAGCATCTTGTTAAAATTCGTCCTCCAAAGAGGTGTATTATTAGGTGGTGAAATGGATTAAAGAAATAAATGGGTACCATGTTCCCATTTGAGCCAAAGAAAACCGGGGGGGAAACAGAAGAGCAGGGAGGTTAGGGTAGAAAAGTAGCTTAGGTGGAAAATCTGAGAAGAATTAGAATCTTCCTTATGTGAGTCAAGTTGCACAGAGGAGAGATAAAAGGCATCACAGGGTGAGGAGATAATTAGCAGATCAGAAGCAAAGCAGTTAAAAGGTGACCCTTACCTCCTCTGTTACTCAGTCTAAGAAACTATAGACAATTATTACAGTATTTTCTCCAGGGATGTGTGATACAGTTCCTCCACATATCCTCCAAGATACAAAGCTCTCTCAGCATTGTCATTGCATTGCTTGAATTCAGTGCTTTTTATGGAAATTCCTTTACATCACGCCAGCCTTGTCTTTCAACCTTGCTTTAGATCAGTGATTCTCAAACAGGGTGATTTCACACCTCCCCCACCCAGGGGACATTAGAAATATCTGAAGACACTGGGGAAAGGTGCTCCTGGCCTCTGGTAGGTAGACCAGGGATGCTGCTTGCTACACAGCCCGCAGTGCCCAGAGCAGCCCCCCACAACAAAGAATCATCCAACGTCAGGTCACAATAGCGCTGAAGTTAAGAAAGCCTGCTTTAGATGGATGACTGAAATGCACTTAAAGCTAAAAAACAAAACTACATCACAGTTCAGCAGTAGTGCAGTGAGTAGGATTTAGCAACTCTGAGAGGCAAAGCTCAGTACAGCCACCACACAAAAGAATTTCACACTTGCCTATTAAATAATACAATTCATTACCTAGACCCCAGGAACAGTTGAGCAGAATACAACCCCAATTTTGAGGAGAACAAAGAAAAATGAAAATCATTGCTTGATAGGAGACATTTCAAAGACCTCCAAGACAAACCAACTGAAAAATCCCCAATAAAAAGACTCAGCAAGAAAATTGTGTCACAGACCCTAATCCTCAACAGACCTTAACAAGATGCTCATGAGCCAAAGACTCATGTCTGCAGAAGACAAAAGACATCAGAAGCAACGTCGTCTAGAGAAGGATTATCATTAAGACGCAGGAGAAAGATAAAACAGATTCTTCAACCTTACAATGAGAACTCCTAAAAATAATAACCACACATGTGATAAAAACCGTGTCACGATAACTGTTCTATCCTTCAGCTCCTGGGCAAATTAATATTTAGGTTAGGCCCGGGGCAATATTTTTAAAACCTTTATTTTTGACGGATGTTTTTTACCCCACCTGACCAGACACCCCTGCCACCAATCCACTCCCTGGCACAGATGGCCAAGACATTTGCTTTTTCAAATACTCCATATTTCCACAGCCACCCACCAGACAAAAATTAGATTACCAATGCTTGTGTAAACTTTCCAAGCTCTGACACAATAAGATTCCAGGAAATGTACATGCACAGCTAAAAGCAGCATTATACATAATGCACTGTAATTCCAACAGACAAGTTGCTATCTTCGATAGATATACACATTTTCCATGCCAAACACATGAACGTCAATACATTTTTCTCAAGTTAAAATGGAAACCATTTAACAGATATAATGGGCACAATGAATTTCATTTTGCATTACTAATGCAGCAGCAGTGAGGGAGGGAAGGTCTGGCAAGGACTGCAATGAGACCAAGAAAAACAGGAAACAACTTAGAAGCTGTCATTGCTGTCCAAGTTATGGCCCCAAAGCATGGTCATGGAGCCCGAGGGATACTGAAATTTCACATCCTCAAAAATCGAATTTCACATAAACAAATTTTCTGTTTATGGGGAAAAAAGTAAAATATGGACATTTCTGCAAAAAGAGCAAGAAAGTGCCCCCAGGTATTTTTCCTATGGTTCCTGAAGAGATGTTACTCTTTCTTCAGGAGTATAAGGGAGAAACATATCCCCCGACACCCTTTTTCATCACTGTTAGAAAAATGGCAGAAACAGGAACATGCATCATTGGTTCTTACCCTTATTTCAAGTCTTACTGGCATCTTAATTTATTCAGTCATTGCACACTGAAGGCATTTTTTTTTTCTATCTACTAGATTTAGGTAAGGAAACTCGAAAGGCCTAAACAAATGTTATCATGCAGTTTAGAATGAAGGTTTTGAGCACCAGGTTATTGGAATCGGAAAAACCCCAGTTCTAAGCCCATCACCGCTGCTTACAAACCAAGTGAGCTGGGGCAAATGACTCAGGCAAAATTTCAGTTTCTCCATCTGTAAAATGGGTACGTGTTCCCCATGTTGATAGTTTTTAGGAAGGATTAAATGCGATCATGTGCGTAAAGCATTTCGTATCTTAATGTCCAGCAGCAGCAGGGACATGATTAAATATTCTGGCCCTTCCAGGTTCAAATCCCAGCCCCCACAGCTTCTGGGAGCTTTGGTGTGTTAGTTAGCCACACTGAATCTCAAATGCTTAATCTCTGAAATGAGGATGGTAATAATAATAACTACTTAGGGGATTGTTATGGGGACCGAAATAATAAAAATATAAAAGGCTTTGTGATCTCTAATACATTTTAGTCATATTTACAAAGGGGATATAAACAACTTTCACATTGGGCTCTGCAATAGTGGTGGAAAGTATCTCAAAATGTAAACGTACATACAGAGGGAGACTTGGAAAGACACCGACTGGATGAAGAGCATGAGCTTTTCTTCCTTATGTTCGCCATGAGTTCCAGCAGCGATTTACCTTTCTTGGATTTTATTTTTGCCCTTAGAAAACAAAAACACCTCTCCCCGCAGTCAAGTTTTAAAAGTGGAATATGACAATTTCCAAAATATTTCCAAAATATCCCCACTCCCAGCAACTACTGACTTTTTCCTCTAACACGCCGTGTTGTGGTACATCATCTAATTACAGCAGTCAATACCGGGACAGTCCCGTGGCTAAAACCGTTATGACAGTGAATTGGTTTCAAAGTGTAAAAACTGGTGGACACAGAAAAAAATGAAGAACGCCTTTGGCTGTGAAGGGTCAAGATGAGTTAGTAAGCTCTTAACGTGGCTCATTTTTCAAACTTCCATGAGAAATATTAAGTGTTTCCAAACCCCTTATCAAGATCCTAATTCTGTCATCTTCCAGGCCTCTATGACTGAACATTCAGAACACCACTTAATATCCTAATTGTTAAATTGCCCTGGAGGATGAAAATGACTCAAACTTTTAGCTTGTTTCCATCTTCCCATGCACAATAAACTTTTCAAAGTGAGGGGCTTCTGAGGTGTACCATGTTTAGCCAGATGAAAGATAAACCAGATTGGTATGAGAGTCAGCAATAGAAAGACAAAAAAATTAAGTACTTATAATTAAAGCTTGAGGAATGAAAGAATTCACACTTTCCTAGAGCTATTATTTCAGACAGTCTGGTGTCAGAATTAAAAGCCAACCAGTGCATCTGTTTATATTGCCAAGGATTTTCACAGTAAGAAGGGCTAGGAAACACATATTTTTTAATTAGGGTCCAAATTCCAAAGAACACCAAAAAAAATAGTATGTCAAAAATATATGTTCTTGTGATTTGTATTGTTCAATGTCTAAACAAAGACCAAAAAATTATGTTTCTTTCTTCTCCTTCACAAACACAAGTGAAAGAATTAAAAAAAAAAAAAAAAAAGTAATTCTGTTGCTTTGGCCACAGACTCTTTTTCTGTTATCCTGCTTGCTTCTGGCTTAGCTACTGCTTTTCTTTCCCAGGATGAAATAATATAGGAAAAGCCGATTAAGGAAGGCTTCATTCACACAGAAGGTTCACCAGGATAGCTAAGTTACCAAGTCTTAAGAGCTGAATTACAATGGCCACCTAAAATGACCATTTTACACTTTAAAATACATCTTTTATTTTAAAAATTTGAGTTAGCTCTTGACTTATACTGAGCTTTCAATTAAAAGAAAGTCCTCTTTAAAAATCTATGCTGATATATAGCACACTGTAGTACTCAAACCTATCATTAACCTATTTTTACCTCTCACTTGCAAAATTGGAAGTACTTTTGGTCAACTGGGGGGGGGGGTCAAAATAAAAACTAATATTCTGTACACAAAAGTGAGTAGACTTCATTTCCTAATCTATTTATTCAACAAATATTTATTGATCATCTACTACTTGCCATACCCTGGGCTTACTGTTGGGAAATATTGAATTGAACAAGACATTACTGCATCTAGCAAATCATTGGCTGATCCGATCTCTAATAGGAGAGGTACAGCATTCTAGGGAAGCATTTGCCAGTAGAAAGGTTCTGACAGAACTGACAGATGATTGGCCATTATCTTTTCCTTGATGGAAGAGGAAACTAAGATTTGGAAAGCTTGAGTCACATAATCACAGTGCTCTGTAGTGGGAAAAATCACAGGACTTGGATTCACTTTTCCAAATTCAAATTTTGTACTCTCCCTATAGCAATATACTTCACCCCCAAAATGCTATTTCCCCAAAACAATAATACCAAGTCATGAATGTCAAGACAGTTGACTAAAAGCTGGAAATGTGCTTTAAGAACAGAGAACGGAGTCAATATCCACCCTAATTTCACGGCATTCCAGATGGTAGAGAAGGACAGTTTAGAAGTCAGACCCAACTAGATTCTCATCTTAAAATCTATTAAACTTAACTAGCTAGGGAACATCAGGCAAGACTAGAACTCTGAAAATCATTTGGATTTTTTTAAGCAATTTTTAAACAATTTTTCAAGTCAGGATAACAATGTTTACATGAAAGGGGTAAATTTCATCAAATAGTGGAATTGAGTAGGTAGTCAATATATGTAAGTTCCTGTCTACTCTTCTCACTGTTGAAAATTGAATAAAATGGATAAAAGACCAGGTCAGCAGAAATCACATTTCAGTTTCTTGATTTCTAACCAGTCATTTTAGCATAAGATCCAGCCTCCAATTTTAAGCCATTTTTGTAGATCCTTTTTGGCATACCTTCACAAAATTAAACATTTCCATTCTGTGAACATTTTGGGAGTTAGAAAGCAGAGACTAAACAATTAAATTTAGAGAATTTCATCACCATACATCCTCTAAAAAGAGACGGGAAGAAAATAGAGTCAGAAGAAATATTTAAAATTAATTAAACCTTCTATATCATTTTATGAGTCTTTCTCCATTATAGATATAAAATTCCTCTCGCTTAGGTAAAGGGAATTTGGAAACTCACTTACTTATCTAGGATGTCCAGGAGTAGACCAGCTTCAGGAGTAAGTAAATCAAGAGATCCAAATGATGAATTAAGTGTCCTGCCTATACCTTCCTTTCTCAGCTGTTTGGCCCTGATTTAGGCTTTACTCTGACTTATCCATGGCGGGAAAGCGGGTTTCTGTCAGTTAGAAGCCTACATTATCTTTCCACCTCATAAAAGAGGAGAGAACCCTCTACTCCCAGCATGCTCATCTCAAGTCACAGGGGACATTCTCATTGGTACAACCTGACACTCGTAACCATCCCACCACAGACTGCGTGGTGGCTAGCCAACAGAGAATGTGGGTTCCCATGTCATTGTGCACAGAGCAGGGGTGGGCAAGGCCATTCCACTCAAGCTACAGGCTGTAGGTCCTCCACCACAAAGCTGGGTTCTCTTTGTTGAAAAAGAGGGGGAAGGGATTTTTGGAAATGCAAAAACAAAGCAAAACAACAACAACAAAAATAATGGATGTCCATGTGAATAATCCTTTTTCATTTCTTTTCCCTTAGGTTTATCCAGCTCAATTCAAAATCCTCTTGGAGATCCTGGTAGGTTCATCCCTACTTCTTATTATAACTTCCTCTACTGACTGGTGGGTACTGTTGATACATGATATGGGAAGAACCCCATCTTTGCCCACGTCTACAATACAGCTGATATAGCCCTGACATGCAAACCATCAAATATCTGCATTAGTCAAGGCACGCTGAGATATGCTTTTACCTTGAAGATGCTCATAGCCTATCTATGCATACATGTCAGATCAGAAAAGTTAAAAATCATGTATTTGTTTACACAATACAAGCATTCAGAATTTACCACACATAGGATGCTGTGTTTAGTCTTGTGGGAATATAACAATCTCAGTCCCTGTCCTCAAAATTAGGGACTCTCTTAAAGATATCATTTTAAGAATGAATTAGCAGAGAGGACTCCAAGTGTAAGTTCACATGTGAACTGGGTTTTGCAGCCCAAGTAGAAGTTTCACTAGAAGGAATAGCAAAAAATGGCATGCACAAAGAGACCAACAGAGGAAAGTATGAAATGTGTTTTCTCACTCAGTTAAAAGATTATGCATCCAAGAGGAATGGGAAATAAATAGCAAGGTAGCTTTTAAGGATTCATCAATAAAATCTGTGTAACTATGTTATGGTGCTTCTGGAGAAGGCAATACTATGCATTAGATCTCAAGGAAGAGGCAGATCTAAATGGGCATTCCTCCAAGACATATTAATAAGGGGAAAAGTCCAGCTTCACATTAATAAATACAGTAATGTGCACTCCCATAAAGTAAAAATCAAACATGCATGTGTTCATTAATGTAGGTAAAACGTCTATAAAAGAGTTATCCTTAACTGATAATAGAAATCATCTCTGTAAAGAATAGTAAGAATGAAGCAGACGTCAGTGGTGGAGTGGGGATTTGCTTTTAATTTTACACTTCCATGTTACTTTTTTTTTTTAACAATAAAAATGTGTCTACATGTTGTTTGCATAATAAATAGATAATTGTTTACAAAAAATAAAGTCTTCTATTAAAACAAGGGTCAAATCACTAGCAGGCTAAAGAATCTGGTCTTTTAAAAATTAACAATATTATTGCTTTTGGTTTCAATGGAACAGGTAGCTAATAACTAAAGGTACAAACTAGGATGAACAGTATTTTACAGAGGGCATTATCTTGGGGCCCATAAAAAATAAGCAAGTAGAATTCTTTGGAGGTTATTACAAATATATAATACATTTATTTTATATGTGTATATATAAATTAAATATACAGGTTAGGTCTATATTTTCATATAGGAGGCCATTATATGCACATGTATAATAAACAAATATATATAACTGTAAATATATAATGGATATATATGAGTGAAAAATAAGAGAAGGAAAGAAGACTTGTTCTTTTTTAAACATAGGTATTTAAGGTATCAAAGAGATGTCTTGAGGATGTTATTTTGGGAGTTATCTTAAAGATAGGAAATCTGGATCTGAGGTCACAATGAGCTGAATCTGATTTCAGTTTAGACTTGGTAGTGATCTACATGAAGATGGATGGAAAATATGAATGAGGTCCAAAGGTCCTCAGGGATTAAATGAGGTCAGGAAGGGAAAGGGTGAGGGAAACTAAAGCCAAGCCTTTGGGAAAGATCATCCATTAAGAGAAGGGAAACAGTGCCTTTGCTCACTCATTCACAACTAATAGTTTTCAAGGACCCCAAGCTCAGCACTGCTGGTTTTGAGGACAGAAAGAATAGGAGGGGAAAAAAAGGCATGGAGACTAACCTTAAGGACCTTACAGCTACTGGAATGCAAATACTAACATTAAAGGTCTTTGCAAGGGCTTAATGCATCACATCGACCTTTAGAACAACACTATTATCACCTCCTTTCTATGGATGAAGAAAGGGCACTTTGTCTTAAGTTTTAACAGCTCTGAAATATCAGGGACCTGATTTGAACCCTAAGTTTGTCCTGCAGCACAACCCATAAACAAGTAGAACACTGCTTCCAAAAAAGTGGCCAGTCAACCATCATACGAGAAACATCAGAATAAGAGAAGAACCAGAATTCTGTTAAAGACAACAGGGACAGAGTCATGGGCCTGACTAACCATGTCTTAAGGAAGAGAAAAACTGATTAAAGATCACTGATTTGGTGATAAGAAAGTCTTGTATTCACTTTATTCATTCAACAAAGATTTATAAAGCACATAGTATCCGTATCACATGAACTTTGAAAGAGGAGTTTCATCTAAATGGGGATAGAACTCAATTATAGGGATTAAGGAATGAGTGAATAATGAAGTAACAGTGGTGGGACCATGATCAAAGGAGCGAGACTGATGCAAAGCAAAGGTCAAGCAAAGCTTTATTTTGCGCCAAGCATGGAGAATCAAACCGCCCCTTACAAAGAGGCAACCTCTCTCTGCCTTACAGACTAGCTTTTAAGGGCAAAGGCCATGTGGTTGGGCCTGGCCACGCACAGGTGACCAATGAGATTGTAACACAGAGAAAGCTGCACAGTCATGCTAGGTCACACATAAGTGACCAATTGAATGAACTGAATTACAGTTTACCCTATAGTAGATATTTGAACTAGTCTATCATCTTGGTCAGAATTGGCACCCAAAAGGCGCCCAAAGGGTGGGGCTCACACTCCTTGGTAGCTAGGGAAACAGTATGCGCCCCCACTGATTGGATACCTCCACCTGGCCTGACCCACCCTTGTATTTGGGCTTTGTTACCTGGGACTGGTTTCCGGGACTTGTTTTTAAGTAAGTCCCATGGAGGGAAGGGGGACAGGGACGGTTTAAGTTTTACTGTATAAACAATAAAATCATTGTTTAACCGGATGGAATCACTCTGGCTAAATAGGCACTTACATTAGGTGTTAAGGAGTTCTTTGAGGAAATGGATGGAAAAAATTAATGCAAGAAGGATTTGGGGTTTTGTTACATGTAAGCATACATGCAAGGGAGGAAGGAAGCAGTAGAGTGATACTGGAAATATAGGGGAAGGGGGCAATGGTAGACAAAGATAGGTCTTATATATGGTGAAGACACAGGGATGCAATTCCCTGGTACATGCGTTCACCATTAAAAGGAAGAGGGCCTCTTCTCCTCTGATAGGATATATAAAATGTAAAGGAAGAGACAAATACTACAATTATATACAATCATAACGAACTGTACCAGTAAGATTTTATATGTATACTTTTGTGGGGGTGGTTGGTTTTAATTTTTATTTTTTATTTAATGATAAGTGACATACAACACTGTATCCATTTTAGGTGCACAACACAGTGATTTTATGTTTATACATATTACAAAAGGGTCACCAAGTAAGTCTAGTTACCATCTGCCAGTATATAGAACTGTTACAATATTTTTTTTTACTATATTCCCTATGCTGTACATCTCATTTCCACATCTTACTTGTTTTATCACTGGAAGATCTTTCTTCTTAACCCTTTTCACCTATTTTGTCCATCCTGATCTCCCCCCTCCTCTCTTGCATCAGTTTGCTCTCTGGACATCCAAGCACTGTTCCTGTTTTGTTTTGTTTTTCAATTTTAATTTTAATTTTTTTTATAAACATATAATATATTTTTATCCCCAGGGGTACAGGTCTGTGAATCCCCAGGTTTACACACTTCACAGCACTCACCAAAGCACATACCCTCCCCAATGTCCATAATCCCACCCCCTTCTCCCAAACCCCCTCCCCCCAGCAACCCTCAGTTTGTTTTGTGAGATTAAGAGTCACTTATGGTTTGTCTCCCTCCCAATCCCATCTTGTTTCATTGATTCTTCTTCTACCCACTTAACCCCCCATGTTGCATCACCACTTCCTCATATCAGGGAGATCATATGATAGTTGTCTTTCTCTGCTTGACTTATTTCGCTAAGCATGATACCCTTGAGTTCCATCCACGTCATCGCAAATGGCAAGATTTCATTTCTTTTGATGGCTGCATAGTATTCCATTGTGTATATATACCGCATCTTCTTTATCCATTCATCTGTTGATGGACATCTAGGTTCTTTCCATAGTTTGGCTATTGTGGACATTGATGCTATAAACTGTTCCTGTTTTGTAAATTCCTAATTTAAGTAAAATCATATGGCACTTGTCTTTCTCTGCCTGACTTATTTCATATAGCATAATGTCCGCTGGGTCCATCCATGTTGTTGCCAAGGACAAGATTTCATTTTTTTATGACCAAGTAATGTTCCAGTGTGTATGCATGTCTGCATATGGGTATACACATGACATCTTATTTATCCATTCATCTACTCATGGATATTTTGGTTGATTCCATATCTCAGCTATTGTCAATAATGCTGTGATGAACATAGGGAGGCATACATCTTTTCAAATTAGTGCTTTCATTTTCTTTGGATAAATACATACAAAAGAAGTTCTAGATTGTATAGTAGTTCTATACTACTGTATAGTAGTTCTATTTTTTATTTTTTTTTCATGACCTGAGCCAAAGGCAGAGGCTTAACCCACTGAGTCACCCAGGCGCCCCTACTTTTAATTTTTTGAGGAACTTCCATACTGCTTTCCATTGTGACTGTATCAATTTATTTATGTATATATATATATATATTTTTTAAGATTTTATTATTTATTTGACAGACAGAGAGGCAGAGAGGCAGGCGGGGGGTGGGGGGGTGGGTAGAAAGCAGGCTCCCTGGTGAGCAGAGAGCCTGATACAGGGCTCAATCCCAGGACCCTGAGATCACAACCTGAGCTGAAGGCAGAGGCTTAACCCACTGAGCCACCCAGGTGCCCCCCAATTTATATTCTTAATAGCAGTGCATGAGGGTTCCCTTTCCTCCACATCCTTGCCAACATTTGTTCTTTTGTGTCTTTTTGATAATAGCCATTCTGAGAGATATGAAGTGGTATCTCATTGCAGTTTTGATTTGCATTTCCCTGATGTTTAGTGATGTTGAGCATTTTTTCATGGGCCTGTTGGCCACCTGTAAGTCTTCTTTGGAAAAAAAGTCTATTCGGGTCCTCTGTCCATTTTTAATTGGATTGTTTGTTCTTTCAATATTGAGTTACAGGAGTTCTTTATATATTTTGGATGTTAACCCTTCATTGGATATATCATTTGCAAATGTCCTCTTCCATTCAGTAGGTCACTTTTCATTTAGTTAATGGCTTTCTTTACTGTGCAAAATCTTTTTAGTTTGACATAGACCCATTGTTTTACTTTACTTTTCTTGCCCTTGCATTGGGAGACAGATCCAAAAAATATCACTCCAGATTGATGTCAAAGAGTTTACTGACTATTTTTCTTCTATAAAACTTCCAGGCTTCGGGACTTACATTTGAATATTTAATCAATTTTTAGTGCATTTTTTACATACAGTAAAAAAGTGGTTCAGTTTCCTTTGTTTGCATGTAGCCGTCCAGTTTTCCCAGTACTATGTACTGAGGAAATTCTCTTTTCCCCATTGTGTATCTTTGTCTCATTTGTTGTAAATTAATTGATTAGAAAAATGTGGGTTTATTTCTGGGCTCTCTTCTGCTCCATTGATCGAAGTGTCCATTTTCATGCCCATACCATACTGTTCTGATTATAACTGCTTTGAAGTATAGCATGAAATGAAGAATAATACCTCCAGCTTTGCTGTTTTTCAAGATTACTTTGAAAAACATTTGTGGGTCTCCTAGGACTCCATACAAAGTTTAGGATTACTGGTTCTAGTTCTGTGAAGCAGAGATTGATATCTTGACAAGGACTGCACTGAATGTGTAGACCACTTTGGATAGTAGGGACATTTTACAGTATTAATTCTTCCAATCCATAAACATGAAATATCTTTCCATTTATTTGTGTAATCCTTAATTTCTTTCATCAATGTCTTATAATTTTCATAGCATAGTTCTTTTACCTCCTCATTTAAATTTATTCCTAGGTATTTAATTCTTTTTGATGCAATTATAAATGGGAGTGTTTTAATTTCTGATAGTTTGTTATTAGTGATAGTAATACAATAGATTTCTGTATATATTTTATATTCTGTAACATGACTGAATTTATTAGTTCTAATAGTGTTTTGTAGAGTCTTTCAGGTTTTGATAACTTACAGATTATGACAGCTTTACTTATTCTTTTCCAATTTGGACGCCTTTCATTTGTTTTTCTTGCTTAGCTGCTATGGTTAGGACTTCCAATACTATGCTGAATAGAAGTGGTGAGAGTGAGCCTCTTTGTCCTGTTCCTAAACTTAGGAAAAGCTTTCAGCTTTTCACCAGTATGTGTAATGCTAGCTGTGGCTTTGTCTTATATGGCCTTTACTATGTTGAGGTACATTCTTCCTATAACCACTTTGCTGAGAGCTTTTATCATAAATGTATGTTGACTTCTGTCAAGTGATTTTTATGCGTCTACTGAGATGTTCATATGATTTTTACCCTTTTATTTTTGTTAATGTGATATATCAGGTTGATTGACTTGCAGATACTCAACCATTCTTGCATCTCTGAAAAAATCCCACCTGATCATGGTGTATAATCTTTTTAATAAATTGTTCAATGTGGTATGCTAATATTTCATTGAAGATTTTTGCATCTATGCTCACCAGGAATTAGGTGCTATGGCTTTCTTTTTTTATAGTACCTTGTCTGATTTTGGTACCAGGGTAATTTTGACCTTGTAGAATGAGTTTGGAACTGTTCTTTCTACTTCAATTTTTTGGAATAGTTTGAGGAAAATAGGTATTAATTCCCCTTCTTGAAATATTCGGTAGAATTCACCTGTGAAAACTTCTGGTTCTGAATTTTTGTTTGTTGGGAGGTTTTTAAATTGTTATTATTACTGATGGAATTTGAAGTTGTCCAGTGGTCATATGATTGTAGTCATCTCTTGTCACAGTCTTTGTATTTCTGTTGTATCAAAAATTCAGTTCAGTTGTTTTTCATTTCCAATTTTATTTACTTGAGTCCTCTTTATTTCCCCATGAGTATGGCTAAAGGTTTATCATTTTTTTATCTTTTTAAAGAATCATAGTTTCATTGATATCTTCACTCTTTTTTTTAAGTTTCTATTTCATTTATTTCTGCTCTGATATTTATTATTTTCCTCCTTCTACTAACTTTGGTATTTCTTCTTTCTCTAGTTCCTTTAGGTATAAGCTGAGATTGAGATTTTTCTTGTCTCTTGAGGTGTGCTTTTATTGCTAGAAATTTCCCTCCAAGAACTGCTTTTGCTACATCCCATGGATTTTGGAATATTGTGTTGTCACTTTCATTTGTCTCAAGGTATTTTTTTTTTTAAATTTCCTCTTTGACTTCTTTGTTGATCCACTGACTGTTTGTTCTTACATATGATCTATCCCGGAGAATGTTTCATATACACTTTTAAAAATGTGTATTTCAGTGATTTCAGATGAAACAAAAATTATATATCTATTAAGTCCATCTGATCTAATACATCGCTTAAGGCCAATATTTCCTTATTACTTTTCTGTCTCACCCACCCATTCATGTAAGTGGGGTATTAAAGTCCCTTACTAATATTTTGTTATTTTCAACTTCTCTTTGTGTCTGTTGATATTTGCTTTATATATTTGAGTGCTCCTATGTTGGGTGCATAAGTATTTATTAATATTATATCCTCTTGTTGGATTGATTCCTTTAAGGGTATTCATTATGTGATGACCTCTTTTTTTGTCTTTTGTTACAGTCTTTATTTTAAAGTCTATTTTATCTGATATAAGTATTATTACCCAGCTTTCTTTTCATTTCCATTTGCATAGAATATTTTCTCATCCTTCACTTTCAGTCTGTGTGTGTCTTTCAATCTGAAATGAGTTTCTAGTAGGCTGCATACAGATGAGTCTTGGTTTTTTGTTTTTTTTTGTTTTTTTAATCAATTCAGTCACTCTAGGTCTTTGACTAGAGCATTTAGTCTACTTACATTTAAAGTAAGTACTGATAGATACGTACTTATTGCCATTTTTCTCAATTGTTTTCTGGTTGTCTCTCTAGTTCATTTCTGTTTCTTTGCTTTTCTCTTATTCTTTTTCCTTGCAATTTGATAACTTTCTTTAGTGTTATGTTTGGATTCCTTTCTCTTTATTTTTTATGTATCTATTATAGGTGGGTTTTGGTGTGTATGGTTACCATGAGATTTATATATAACAACCTATGTATATAAGTCTATTTTAACTTAGTGTTCACTTAAGTTTGAATGCATTCTAAATGCACTACATTTTTACTGCCTCCTCCCACATTTTATGTTTTTGATGTTATATGTTAAATCTTTTTATTTTGTGTATCCCTTAACTAATTACTGTAGGTACAGTTGATTTAGACCATTTTTGTCTTTTAACTGCTATACTAGCTATAACATGGTTGATCCATTATGTTTACTCTGTTGTCTTTACCAGTGTGATTTTTTTTTCCTTCATGACTATTCTTGATAATAATCAGTGCTCTTTCTTTTCACTTAAAGAAGTGCCTTTAGTATTTCTTTTTTTTTTAAGATTTTATTTATTTATTTGATAGAGAGAGATTACAAGTAGGCAGAGAGGCAGGCAGAGAGAGAGAGGAGGAAGCAGGCTCCCTGCTGATCAGAGAGCCCGATGCGGGACTCGATCCCAGGACCCTGAGATCATGATCTGAGCCAAAGGCAGCGGCTTAACCCACTGAGCCACCCAGGCGCCCGCCTTTAATATTTCTTAGAGAGCTAGTTTAGTGATGAAGAACACCTTTGGTTCTTGCTTGTCTAGGAAACTCTTGATCTATCCTAAATTTCAAATTTACCAGATATGGTATTCTTGGTTGGAAATTTTTTCCTTTGAGCACTTTGAATATATATGCCACTCGCTCATGGTCTGCAAAGTTCCACTGCAGAATCAGCTGGAAGTTTTATGGGGGTTCCCTCAAATGTAACTAATTGCTTTTCTCTTGCCACTTTTAAGATTCTCTCTTTAATTTTTGACATTTTAACCATTACATGTCTTTTTATGGAACTCTTTGGGTTCATCTTATTTGGAATTTTCTGTTCTTTCTGGACCTGGATGTCTGTTTCCTTCCTCAAGTTAGAGAAAATTTCAGGTATTATTACTTCAAATAATTGTTCTACCCCTATATCTTTCTCTTCTCTTTCTGGGACCATGCTAATGCAAGCATTAGCATGCTTAATGTTGTCCCACAAGTCCCTTAAACCATTCTCATATTTATAAAAATTCTTTTTTCCTATTTTCTGTTCAGTTTAGATGATTTCCACTACAGTTCCTCCCAGACCATTGATCCATTCTTCTGAATTATCTAGTTTGGTGTTTATTACCTCTAGTGTATTTTTTCATTTCTTTGCTATTATATTTCACAGCTCTGCTTGGAAGAATTTCCTGTTGGAAACATTTTCTATTTTTTTTGTTGAAGGCCTCACTGTGTTTATCTATTCTTCTGCCAAGTTCAGGAAACATTTTTAGGACCAATATTTTGAACTTTTCATTGGGTAGATTTTTTATCTTCATTTTGTTTAGCTCTTTTTCTGAGGTTTTGTCTTGTTTTTCCATCTAGGACATATTCCTCTATTCTCTCATTTTGCCTAACTCTGTGTTTGTTTCTATGTATTAGGTAGTTTAGCTAGCTCTCCTAGTCTTAAAGGAGTGATCGTATATAGGAGATGTCCTGTGGAGCCCAGAAGCATCATCCCCGTGTCATTAGAGCCAGGTGTGGCATGTGCCCTTCTGTTGTGGCAAGTCTATGACTATTGCAGGGACATTGGTGAGCAGTGTTGGCCCCTGGCTTGACTATCTGCAAGGCCTGGCCACAACTGCTGGAACACAGTGGTGGGCAACATTATCATTCTATTAGCTATGAGGACAGTTAAAGTATAATTTGTACCAGGCTCTCAGAGGGGGATGACCCCTGGCATTCACAGTTTAAAAAGAGGATTCCAAAATGTCACCCATTAGTGCCAGGATCACCACAGCAGAACAAGATAGCAAAAATGGCTCCCTCCACCATCTCAGTCCCTGAAGAGAGGCCCAGGTACTGCCTGCCTCTTCAGTATGTGCTCCATGATTAGCAAGTGGTTCTCCTTCATCTATGGTCTATGCACTTTTTTCTTTTTTTTTTTTTAAGATTTTATTTCTTTATTTGACAGAGAGAGATCACAAGTAGGCAGAGAGGCATGCAGAGAGAGAGGAGGAAGCTGGCTCCCTGCTGAGCAGAGAGCCTGATGGGGGGCTCCATCTCAGGACCCCAGGACCATGACCTGAGCTGAAGGCAGAGGCTTTAACCCACTGAACCACCAAGGCACCCCGTCTATGCACTTTTCAGTCTGGTGTTTTGTACTGGTTTCCGGAGTGAGTGAGTCTTCACAGATGCTTTGAAAGCAGTTTTCCTTTACCTATACTCTGTAGTTTTCCTGGATGTATTTACTGTTGGTTTTCAAAGCCAGATGTTTTGGGACTCATCTCTCTTGTGTAGGATCTAACAGTTAGAGTGCCTGGTGTGGAGCTCAAATCTCTTGCTCCTCTGGAAATCTTTGAGACCCCTCCCACCCAAAGAAATCTCTTCTTGGGTGTAGCTTTTCTTTTCTTTTCTTTTCTTTTCTTTTCTTTTCTTTTCTTTTCTTGAGACCATGTCTCTGCCTATTCTACCCATCTCAGTGCTGTCCCTTGTTATGCAGGCTATGTTTGTCCAGCTCCTACATCCTCTTCAGAGAGAATTGTTGCATGCGAGGCTATAGATTTGCTGTGTCCACAGGAAGAGCTGAGTTCAAGATCTCCCTGCACTGCCATCTTAAATTCCCTCTATATGTCTACTTTTGAATTGTGGTTCTCAACCCTGGCTCTACATTAGAATCATCTTGGCAGCTGTCACAAATTTTAATCTCCACAGTGACCTCCAGACCAATTAAATCAGAAAAATCTTGAGGTTTCTTTGGGCGGAGTATGTTCAAGGCAGGTTTTAAAGAGAAGCTGGCAGGATTTAACTAGGTGAGAAGAAGGCAGGCATTACATATGACAGTGACTTGAGGAAAATTTTACAGGAGCCAGTGAAGAAATTAATTCACTTAAAACAAAGAAAGCAAGGAAGACATATGGAAGACAGTAGAAATGGTAGTATGTGGGCAGATCACATAAAATCACTATAAATTTCTAAATTGCTACAAGGTAGATATAGGTGTATCCCATTACTTACGATGATAAGCTATATTAAGAACAAAGATCTTTTCAGTACTAATCACTCTTGTATTCCCAAACCACTCTCAACATCCCTGGCATATAATAGGTGTTCAATAACCATTACTTGAATAAATACATTTAATAAGTAAACAAATATATAACTCAGATGTCATCCCAGGAATCTCTTCAGAGTCTAGATCCTTGTCTAGAATCCTTGAGAAAAGGAGAATTGCCTCCTACCCAACCCCAAATTGCTCATTGCAAAACTTTTCCACACCTCAATCACCTATCTGGGTCCTCAGGTAGCTTCACTGGATATGATTTCAATCTCTTTGTTCTTAATATCATCAACAATAGATTATATCTAATAGATTTGTACTCCAGTTGGAGAAAAGTAAAAAAATCGTAGGGACGAGGACTTTGTGATCAAAGTACTAGCTAGCAAGCAATTTTAAAATGATCTTAGATAGCTATGTTGTTAACTATGTCACTTGACCATTCTCATTGGCCATTCTGCCATTCTGAGATCTTGCCTCTTGCCATATTACTACACTCCTATTTCTCTCAAACTTCACCAGTACCAACCAAACCACAAATTTCAGCTTCTTCTTACACAGGGCAATTTAACTAGGACCACCTCCTATACCATGGCTTGAGGGAAACTCACTTTAGTATCCAATCTCAGAAATTACTCTGCCAAACCAAACCTCAGCTATTAGCCCCATCTCTCTTAGGGCTTCAGATTTTTTAGCCAACTATGATTTTAAATGGATTTTTTTTTCTTCTCTTTATACAAAAGAATGAATCACCTAGGGAAGACAAGTAGAAAATCTCCAACCCATTAACAAGTGAGGACCCATGAGGGAATAAATATTCATTATCAGTAGTTCACAAAACAATATGTATTCAATGACTGGGGAGAGTAACCCTTCCCTTCCTTGCTAAGGAGTCACAAAATGAATGTCTTTGTCTTAAAATGTCATCACTATATCCAGTCACTTGAGTGGTGGTGTGAATACAGTGGGCACTCAACACATGTGCACTAATCATGAGGATAAAGGGTAAAGATGAGATACTCTCTGAGATTTTATACCTTATAATAATAGTGGTAATAATAGCTACTTTGTATGTCCAAAGTCGTTTAAAAGCATTAACATTTCACATGGCGCACATCCTCAGAAAGCAGATCAATATTTATTCTTCCAAGTGTGTCGAGTATACAGTTGGGGCACCTCGAGGTGAAATCGTCACCCTGCCAGTGTCAGCCGCAGAACTTGGAAATCACATCCCCCAGTTCATTATGTCAGAATAATAAAGTGACCCTGGCCAGTTGAACATACTCATTAATGGTTAGGGGGAAGTGGGGCGGAAGAAGCAGACAATAGGCTTCGGAGGCATCCAGCACTAACTAGCCTTCAAGAAAACAGGACTGTTATTTGGCAAAGCAGCAGTTTGGGAAGAGAAAAAGCCATGAAAACGCACACACACACACACACACACACACACACACACACACAATCACAGCAGGCCTGTTTAGTCCTTCCAGATGAGAATTTATCTTTGTGACTCGCGAACCACGTAATTTCACTGCCACTAATTGGGAAGGGTAAGAGAGAGTAGAAGGGACTACCTTTTGCCCCATCTCCTTTCCCTCTGTCTCTCTCTCTCTCATTAGTGTGTGTTTAGCTGATTAAGCAAATCAACCTTAATTAGTAACTAACTAGAAAGAACTCTGCAAGGTTTAGTTAAGCAGCATCAAAACCCACAGCTTGTTCTCAGAGCCCATTAAGAAGTAATCATCCAGCGCAACTAACAAGTCACTCAGACCATACTTTTGTAATTTGGCTCTTTTGTTCTGTCAGTTTGAAGAGTGCTGCGCATGTGATGCAATTTAGAAGGGAGCTCTTTCAGAGCCTTCACTCAGGAAGGCACTGGGAGCTCTGGGGGTAGAGCTTAGCTCAGAAAAAGGGAAAGAATTCAAGTTTGCGTTGACAGCTTGATCCCAGAGAGAGATGACTGGCTGCTTGTCTAGCAGGTCCTTTGGGTGTGGATGAGGCAGGGGCAGGAGTCTTAGTCTTAAGTGAACATGTGCCGCCAATGTTAAAGGCACAATTACCTTCCTGTGCACTGCTCACCGTTTGCTACCTCTGTTTCCTTCAATAAAACCTCTTTTCCATTGCCACACGGAGCCTGTAAGGCAGTCATATTTTTCATGCACGGTACACATACTAAAAGCCCTTGAGTGTTTTTAATAAATTTACGGCTGATAACAATAGGGCTGTTTTGTCACGAAAGGTAAAAATGTATTTGTTACAAATGCAGAACCATGGCCAGTGTTGACGTGCCTTGCAGCTGCTAGTCCCTCATACGGGTCAATCCAGCTCCTGTGAGCTGGGAAAGGTAGCACAAGTAATCAAGTTGCAGGTCTCTTTATTCAAACGCAAGTTTGTTATTTGAATAAAGAGCTTTGTTGGTTGAGACCCTCTTTTCCCCCCTGGGAGAAAGATGATAATGCTGGCCTGGGGCATGCAGAATCCTCGGATTTGAATGCATACTTGGCCCTTGCATTCATCATGGAAACTTGTCATGGAACCTTCTCTTCAAAACTCAAAGAGGATGAAGGGATGGGATAAATTGTTCCATAGAGTAAACCAGAGACGAGGTAGCCATCGAAAAATGAGACTCCTTGACTAGTAATTTATAGATTGCTATGATCACAGCTTAGTTTTGTTTTTGTTAAATGAAATCATGTATTTACCAGTAAATAATAAATAAATGACTTCTATCAGCCCATTCCAAGAGAGATTTCTGTTGTTTTTCAAACATCCATTTGGCTAGACTTAAAAGTGTGTATATTCACCTATTATTTGCCTAATTAAAATGAGTTGGTAGAGGTTTTGAGAACCAAATGAGGTTCTAGTGGTCAAAAATAAGGGTTTTACACCAATCTATATCCAAATACATATTTTTATGAAAGGACATACTGGTGAAAAGAGTTTCTGTTGTTATACTAGGGGTGAAATGGATCTTCTACATTATTTTATGGAATAAAGGGAAATATGCTGCTTGTTATTCAACTGTGTTTTCTTTCTTGTAAGAAGTAATATGTGACATTAGTTGTTCAACACATATTATCAGATCTGCCAGTGGGACACAATATACTGTCAAGTGGGCAGTTGCATGGATTCAGATCTTGGCCACACTCTTGTTAATTCTATGATCTTAAGTAAACATCTCTAACTCTTGGACCCCAATTTCTCAGTCATTATAGTGGGCATGGTAATAATATTACCTACCTCATAGCATTTCCTATAAGATAAGTTTATATAATAAATATATTCTGTTCAAATCCTGGAATTCAATATACATTAAATACTTTAAAAATTATTATTCTATAGTAAATACTGAAAACATTCATTAATGAATTCACATATGAGTTGTATTGCATATTATGAGCCGGATTCATTAAGAGTAGTGGCTGTAAAAAAAACAAACAAACAGACAAAAAAAAAACCCATATTTCCGTGGCCTAACTTAATAAAAATTCATCCCAAGCCACTCAAAGCTCAACACAGGTAGATATTTCAAGTTACTGTCCCCCATCTGGTGACTCAGGGATCCAGGTTTTTTTAAATCTTTTTGCTCTGCTATCACCAGGGGCTCCCCAGTTTTCTACTGCATTCCTTTTTTTTTCCCTTTAAATTCAATTAGCCAACATACAGTACATCATTAGTTTAAGATGTAGTGTTCAATAATTTATCAGTTGTTTATAACATCACATCATGTGCTCCTTAAAGCCCATCACCAAATTACCCCAGCCTCCACCCACTACTGCATCCTTCACTTTAAGCTGTCCATTAAATAAAGAATAAAACGTGGAGAACCATGTGACATAGTTTAGAAGACAAACTTGTAAGTGTGACACATCCTTTTTTCCCCACATCCCTTCTGCCAGAACCATTTGCATGACACCATCCAGATGCAAAAAGGTCACCGGAAAATGTTGTGTCACTGTGTGTCCAGAAAGAAGAAGTACATTCAACTCAGTAGGCAACCAAATCAGGATGTGTCACCAACGTAAATCTTTATGAGCTAAAGATGGTATATTTGAGAGTATTTTCCTTAGCTACACTTGAAGCAGAGGATATACCAATATATGTAAAGAAGGAATTCTCTGAATATGCAATGTTTATATATATATATATATATACTCTCTCAATTATATATATATATATATATATATATATATATATAAAATCAGCCCCATTGAGATACACACACACACACACACACACGCACGCATACACACACTAGCCCCGTTGACCAGTAAATACTCTTACACACTGAACTTACTTGAAGGTCTCTGTTTTTTTCTTCTCCTTTGCTGCTCCCTCTTCTACAATATGTGCCAGGATGCTGGTAACAGAAAAAAATTTTTTTTTACCAAAAGTTTTATGCTTTTTGCAAAAGAAAATGTGCATTCTTCCTATCCTTCCTCTTGACTTATCTTCTCTGGAAAGACCCTTTACCATGGAGGCTGTGAGCATCCCTCACTGGTATCCCCATAACCCCTGTTGTCACATTTGGTACATGGCTTTCTCAGTGTCACTTAACTGAACTTGGCTGTTGGAAGATAAGTGAAGACTGATTTGGGTTTTTTGTCTTTGGTTTTCTTTAAAGATTTTATTTATTATTTGACAGAGAGAGACACAGTGAGACAGAGAACACAAGCAGGGGGGAGTGGGAGAGAGGGAAGCAGGCTTCCCGCCCAGCAGGGAGCCTGATGTAGGACTCAAACCCAGGATCCTGGGATCATGACCTGAGCTAAAGGCAGACGCTTAACCACTGAACCACCCAGGCGCCCCTGACTTGGGTTTTCATCTGAGTTTATCCTCACCTGCTATAGTGTCTGCTATATAGTAGACAAGACCATTTACCAAACGAATGGATGCATTTGAGGAAATAACCCAGTTGTACATTTTCCTCAGTAAGGAAAATCATAATACAAATAAAAGCTGAATACTATCTATCAAAGAAGAAATGATTCATGAAAAACATCAGTGTGAGGAAGATACATTTTTTTTATTAAACTATGAAACTCTTTGTTTTTCCGTTTTTAATTTTTAACATTGAGCATCATCCTTTTCAAAAGTAAAAAATCTTGACTATTTCATCAGGATCCAGTATGCTGACTTGGGAACTATATTCCTTTCCTATGTGTATTCACATATTTTAGCTAGAAGACAAGGACAAATGATGGGGAGCAAAGGTCCCAGGGATCCTTCTCCCAGAACTTTTGTGCTATCATTCAAAAACCGAGACTATCTCTGAATCTCTATTAGTGAAACATTATTTTTTTGGCAACCTAACATTAGTCATAAGACAAACGGCTCCTTTTGAGGGATAGGAATGAATGCTTAAGCTGGAGATAGTTTAGTTTTCAAATTAAACTTTCATCAGAAACAAAGGATTTTGTCAAGGTTTTTTTTTCCATTTACAGTGAAACACAACATGATGCAACATTCGCTTTCTTCAGTATTTTTACATTATTGTAATATTTAAGATCTTGTTATAGTCATCTTTGAAAAATGTCTTTCTTCACATCAAAACTTCTAAAACTTAAGGGAACTGAAGACTATGGCTAGCACCTTATCCAGTCCCAAATAATGAAATATTTAGCAAACATTATTCTAATAGTGGCAACCTATTCAAATTGAGATTGAAGTTTCTCTTTTGCATATAATATAGATTGCTTACTAATCACTATAAGACTACTATATTATCAATATTACCCATTACAATACATGTATTATGAGTGTTACTATTTACCTATGACATCTACTTTATCAGAGGAAGTACACTGTAATAGTTAAAACTCACCTTCTTTTCTGAAACCAGACTTCCTTGTTTAAATCCCAACCGTGCCTCTTACTATCTGTCATTTTAATTCACAACTTATATTATCCTTCTGTGCCCTAGCCTCCTCATATGTAAAATGTGGAAAGTAACAATGTTTAGTAAATTGGGTTAAGGTAGAGATTTAGATCAGCATCAAAAGCCTTATGGAATATCGGCTCATCAAAATACTCTAGAAATATTTAGTATTAGTACCTATTGAGAGAGTAATACATGTTCAGCTTTTCTATGTTCTTATTTCTGTTCCCCTCATCCTGCTAATCTGTCTTCTATTCTTACTCATCTATTGAAATTGTTTTAACAAACATTATCAGATTGCCAAAATCAGTGATTTGTTTTTCATCTGGAAATATTATTGCCTTCTCTGTAGCATGTAGTCCTTTCAACCAGACTCTTTTTCTTAAAATGTTTTCATCTCTTGGGCTAGGAGAAGAGGTGTGGAGAGACTCAGAGAGACTAATATCACAGTGGCTCAGAGAAAAACCATGTAATGAGAAGGTAGGAACTGGTTTCCGTGTTAATTTGAAAGACAGCAGTCGAATAACAATAACTAGAATCCTGGACTCCAGTCTTTCCGTAAAATCCATCCTTCATATTGGCCTTTCTGAGACAAAGATAAGATCTTATTTTATTCCTCCTTAAAACCTTTATTTCAGACTCAGTTTGGATGTTTGTGGGGGTAGGGTTGGATCACCTGTATTGTATGTCTGAATATAGTGCATTTTTCCAAGAGACGACCCACATATTCCCTTGGGGCCCATCCCTCCCAGATCAAGAACCATTACCCCAGAGACTAAAGGCTAAAGAAAGATCTTACCATGCTCTGCTTAACACTGGTTTCCACAATTTGAAGTTTTATAAACTTTTTCTACTTCTTGCAATGTCCCTCCTTTTAATTCCCAACTGGTTATTGAATACTAATTTTTAAGACTCAATGGAAATTTTATCTTGTCTTAGATATATTCCTGCATGGCATCCAGCATAACTGCAAATTCCTGAATTTTGCACACATAGAACTGTGTACATACCTCAATTATCCACTTATCATATGCTCCGGAAATTGCCTGAATGCCCGTCGCCCCACAGAATAGTGAACTCTGAAGGCAGGCCCAGGTCTTATTTATCTGTATCTATCTACCAGCACTTAGCCTATTGCCAAGTACTTTATAAAGAGCCTATAAATGTTTCCTAAATGAGTGAGTGAATCTCTAGTTGCTGCCTTATTTCCAAATCTTCTGTTGGGTGAGGTACTGTGTAGTCTTTACTTAAATAAATGTTGATTAACTCACATGGTTACCATACCCTTCCACTTAGAGATGGATTCAGGAATGGAGTGCTATGCTTCACACCACTTCGTCATTGTTTTAGGTCCTGTCAATATCCATCAATAACCAACTTGGTAGTTGGTGAAGGAACAATGATTTGATGCCATGACATTTTTTTGTTTTGTTTTTGTTTTTGTTTTTGTTTTTGTTTTTTTAAATATAACTATTTTATAAACATATATTTTTATCCCCAGGGGTACAGGTCTGTGACTCACCAGGTTTACACACTTCACAGCACTCACCAAAGCACATACCCTCCCCAATGTCCATAATCCCACCCCCTTCTCCCAAACCCCCTCCCCCCAGCAACCCTCAGTTTGTTTTGTAAGATTAAGAGTCACTTATGGTTTGTCTCCCTCCCAATCCCATCTTGTTTCATTGATTCTTCTCTTACCCACTTAAGCCCCCATGTTGCATCACCACTTCCTCATATCAGGGAGATCATATGATAGTTGTCTTTCTCTGCTTGACTTGACTTTTAAGTCCACAGAGTCCACTACTCTCTCCAGTGGCATCATCTGTCAAAACAGGGCTCATGGTGATGTTATCTCACAAGAGCCCCACCATCGATCCTGAATTGTTAGAAAGAAATAATGTAGTATAAGGCACATGCATGGCTAGAGAGGGAGAAACTGAGTCAGAAGCAAGCAATAATATTTTAAAAGACATAACTCTAAAGAACTTTTGTTCCTAACACTAAAGTATAGTTTCCCTCCATTGTTTCATCTTTGTGGATTAAAAAAAAAAAAAAAACCACATCAAACCTCTTTGGATCCACACGAGATACAAAATTTTCTTATGAGGGTGTATAAAGTTAGAATTAGGGATGCTTCTGGCATCCTTCGTACAGAGGAAAAGATTCTGAAGCAGGGAGAACATAAACAGTATACACCAACTCTTGACATACCATTGCTTTCTTAAACTAGAATAATAAAAATTTGCAAATGAACAAAAGAGTGGGAGGTAGATATCTGATTTACAATGTTTTTGAGATAAAGAACACTATAAAAAAAGATCAATGTGAATAATAAAGCATTGTTAACTGAGTCATGACATTTCTATTCTAGTGACAATTGAACAGCAGAACTGCAAATGAGCACCTTGTGCCACTTTCAAAGTGGGAAGAAGACATATAATTATAATTCTTACACTGACGAGAATTCGAGAAAATCTGGGGAAAAGTTTATTGAAAAACATATTGACATATCAGTATTATAAATTACTTTCTCTTATTAACCCCCCCCCAAAAATTCTTTTGTTGGCTAGCTCATCATGGCACAAAAGGTGTTTCATGAAAAGACATCCCTGTCTTAAAAATCCTTTTCTTACATTGGAAAATATCTACCATATATTTATTCTGTAACTTTCTCAACATGCAAGCTATATCAGAGAAACATATTTTCAAACAGTTTTAACCTCCATTGTCTTGAGCTCACATATCAACATTGTCATGTCACTTACCGAAAATCCTTACGGAAACCTTGTATTTAGTCAAAACTAATGAATCTGTTTTAACACCCTTTGCGAACGTAAAAGAAGATATAATATTATGTTTTCACTTAACATACATTTTCATCCATCTCCTTTCTTTGTTGGATGGTTCACAGGGGAAAAAAAAAACTTCAAAAATTACAGGGACTTTATCAACCGTTAATAAAGAACCGAATGGAAGATGGCATTTTGCTGAGTGAACTTCCAAATGAATTAAAATATATATATAGAGAGAGAGAAAAAGAAAAAGAAAAAAAAGAAGAAGGTGAATTTTCTCCTGATGTTTAACTCCGCTAAAGTCTCAGAGGGTAGACTCCCAAGTGTTGAAGGAAACTCTCTAACTGACCCCATTACTGCCTGTGGCACTTGGGAAGGCAAAGGGGCAGTTGTAAAATCAGACAAAGAGTGAGCATTGTGGAAATTATAGTGGGGCATTAAATGTGTCCTCTGCAGGGTGCTTTCCTATCTTCAGGGAACACACTCATTAAGGGCTGCCAACAAGAAAACGAAGCGTTTTTCTTTATAAAGAAGTGCCACCTTTTATGGGACACCTGGAGCTCATCCAAAGGGCTTCCAGAATGGGTGAAAGAACGTAATGTAGCAAAATGGCTCAGCCGCTGAGGTTTTCACATCAGCTGCACCATGGAGTCATGGCTATATCGGAACTGGGGTTATTCACCTGTCATTATAATGTGAGTGGAAGACCCAGGAAGAATGCAGTATGTCTGGTCCAGGTAATGTCCTTAGCTGGCACTTGGAGTCAATCTGCAAAACGTCTGCTTACACACTTAGAGGAAAATATGTTTATAGTTCACTAAGCCAGTTTTATCCACACCCCATTATTTCTCCTCTGTCTATTAGTGATAAAGATAGATCCAGGGATTTGATTTCTACATTAACCTGGTGTTTTTAACAATGTCTGCTGTTATCAATAATGAAGATTAAGACATGCAGGAAATATACAGACCGTACACATGACCTTCTTGTATATACCCACTGCAGAAAGCTCAGTTTAGACTCAAGAAAGAAAGAAAACCACAAGAGTCAGTGGAGAAAAGGAGGGCACAAAAGTCAGACTGACTAAGAGCATTAGAGAAAGAAAACAATAAAAGAGGAACAAAGATTAGGTCTTAAAGAGTGATCATAAAAACAAATTCACCCATGAGTGAGGGGGGAAAAAATGCCAAAAGAGCCCCAAAGCAGCCCAGCATTGATTTGTATGTGAATTAAGCTGAATGCGTGGAAGCTTGTGGTTGACATGGTTCTGTTCTGTGGTGCTCTTAACCTTGGCTAGGACACACTGAAAAAAGAAATTTCTTAGAATTAAGTTTTGGAGGTGAACCTGGGGCAGGATACCAGCCTTTACAACTCCTTATGACAAGGCTGGAGTACAAGAACTTGTCAACCGAACCCTCATGTTTCTAGGGAAAGAGAACTTCAATCCTTCTGAATCAAGGTGCTACATTTAGTTTCCTTGAAGTCTCAACAAAAAATGTTTGCTTAGAAAGGGAAAGGGACTCCTTTTGATTCTAACTAAAACTCTTTAATCATAAGTGGGGCCCAATTATTGGACTCAAGTGTTTATATCCACAATTTGGACTTATCTCAGCAGATTTTAAGGAATCTGTGCAGAGATAGATGAAAGCAAAAGCTTGAGTGGACTGGGTTTGAGGCCTGGCTGTGTGACCTTGGGCACAAAGTCAGTTTCAGTTGCTTCCTGACTCCAATAGGTGTACAATAAATGAAAACTGAGCCCAAAGTCTTGCTTTCATATATTAACGTCCTGCTGTAAATAGACTAATAGAGGCTCATGAGAATCACTATGTGGTGATCACAGCAGGTGGCAGACGTGACCATAAGACACTCCAAGTTTCCCATCACTCTCTGTGATGGGAATTTACTTGAAATTAAAGTCCACCCCTAACACAGACTAACAGAATCAGAAATCCTGAGAGTATAACAGCCATCAGTGGTTTAACGCGCACTCCAGGTGATTCCGATGAATGCTAAAGTTTAAGAATCACTGCCCTGGTATTCTACAACAAGGTGTCAGTGAGCTCATGCCAACACACTGTATAATCTGTTTACATATTCTAGTTGGACTCAACAAGCTGATCACCTATAAAGGTACTCGTCTCAAAGCAACCTTGACAATAGCATATGTATTTTCTTTAAAACATCAGCGGTATCTTCTGGAGCTCTCTTAGAGGAAAAAAAAAAAAAAAACACTCTTTCAGTCTGGCACAATTACTGAATTGGACTCACCTGGTATATTTATACTTGTTTGTATCACCAAGGGACAACTTCAAACAAAGTATGGCTGGCTCATTTCAGGTTTAAATATTCCATTAACTAAGTAGTAAGTAAGTTCATGTAACCCAGGAGGCCCTATGGTTCCATTTTAAGTATTATTCCTTTAGAATTTCTGTTACTGTTTTCAACTTCTTGAGCTTCTGCAAATGTATTTGGCATTCAGTTAAAGTGAGATTAATCCGAAGCAGATGCAGCAGTAGTAGGGAGCTGCTTTGTTGAAAGCCTGGCCATCCGAAGTACTAAATTACAAGCACACAGACACAAACAAATCCATAAATATAAATTATTTAAAATTATTTAAAATGCAGTTTTATATAACTCATTTGACAAAAATACAAATGCCAATGAGCTCTTAACAATGAACTACAATGACTAGTTTTACCTTTACGGCAACATAAAAGTATTTCAGAAACTGAAGACCTGGGAATTTCAGAGTCCCCAATTCCAGTTGCCAAGAATTCCAATTTGACCCAACCTCTGAGACTCTATTGCTATGACTGTACTCCTAGCTTAGATCTTAAATTTCCAGAGTCAAAAAGAACCAGCAGAACATCTTTGTCCTGTCAGCTTGAAGGGGAGCATGTGGAATGTAAAAGCACCTAGAGAAACCTAAAGCATAAAGGGTGGGCGTGGTTAATATTGTTATTTCCTAAACTGGTAGAGCCAGAGCACTTACCTACTAGATCTACAGGATGTCAGCCAGGCGCAAGAGTGTTGTTGTGGTTGCTGTTGTTTCTATGACAACCTAATTTCTAGAGCCTCTTGAAGGGGCAATCAGGTGATTAATCCACCCAACTGATAGGATGAGAACCAACCTTCATCTTCGAACTGAGCCATGACCTATAAACATGGAAGATGGCCTTAACAATGATAGCTTGACATATGCATCAGAGTCCCAGAAAGTAGGACAATAGCTAAACTGTCTTATTTCCCATAATGCACAATCTCCTTTTCCCCCCTTTATTTGAACCTTGGCCTCACTGGGGAATTCTGACCAGACATTAGCTATTAAACAGAATTACACTGGCACAAAAATCAGGTTACAAATGGCATAGAAGTTTTGCCTGTGGACAATCTACCTGTTGACCAGGGTTGCTTGTGGGCAGTCTCCGTTAAAGACACCATAGTCCCCGAAGGCACAATTAGGTCTCACTCACTTTTGCATCCCTTGCATACACCACAGTGGTTAAGAGGGAAAATGATAGTTGCCAAAAACCTAAATTCAACTTCTTACTCTGATCTTTGCTAGCTTAGGAATGCAACAGTGAATAAAGCACAACCCCCTTCCTCACTAGGAAAGCTGAACTTGTAATAACTTCTTCATTGGGTTATTGTGAGGATTAAATGAGAATCCATTCAAAGCTCCTCATAGTGTGAAGCAAATGTTAACTATCATTACTTGTATTATTATAGCAGGTGCTAAATGAATGAATGAAGGGATGAATTGGTGTGCGGGAAATGAAACTGACTGACATCTACAGTTAATTCCACATCTAAAATTCTATAATTCTATTTAGTTTTCAGAGAGCTCCATCTCTGAAAACTTTTTATCTGAAAATATTGCACCCACGTTGGTTATTATCATGCCCGATTCGGATGCAGTGTAATATATGGAAGTGCACAGGACTAGAAGAAGCCAGAGAACCATATTAAAGCATTCAGTCACCTGCCGTTTTTGTAAGCTGACACACACCTACATTCATTTGACTTCTATGCCAAGCACTGGGCTAGGCTCAGGGACACCAAGGTAGGAAAGATGCACTTAACACAGAATGGTATGGAAGCACAGAAATGACCTTCTTCTTCATAGGTTAGGGAAGGCTGAGATGTCTGTGAGGCAGAAATGGGTTTCATTCATCCTTGTATTCCCAGGACCTGGAAGGATTTCCAGGTACAGTAGCAACTGACAAATAGTTGTTAAATAAAGCACCATTTCCTCTGAGTCTTGAGTGATGATCTAGAGTTCATTCCTTCATTCTCTCTTCCTCCTTTCTTTGTGAAAATATTTTAGAAATTCACTTAAGAATAAAAATATACAATACTTGCCTTCATCATTTCTTTTGTTAAAAAAGGAAGTACCTCTAGCACTTTCCAAAAAAGAGAATGACCAGTGTCTACTACACTGACCAGTCTAGCCACTAAAGCTTCCCTTCAACTATCTTTGTTCCTGATCCTCATCATGATGTTAGCACGTTTCGGCACTCATTTTAAAAATCCTCATTTTTAATTTGTCATTTATAAAGGGACTATCTCTTCAATGAAGCAATATATCCTTCTAAGCTCCAGGACAGCCCTTTGCATGGAAATGCTCATTTAAGAAAACCTAAGATTGAGAAAATTGGAAAATTCATGCTCAGTTGGAAAATTCAGCAAACTCTTCTGTGAGTGGAGGTTTTACTGGAGCATCTTTCTTACATGTCATTTCAAGGTTACTCCCACAATCAAGAATAAAAATTAATCATGCAAAGTTTTCCTTACTTTACACCCAGATACCATCCTAAATAAGAGACCAAAGACTTCCACACACTTCCTGGTTTCTGGCTTTGTATCCTCCAGTGAAACTTGGTTTTGAATGCCGAAGCTCACCCCAACAGTATCCTTGTAATTCCTAGGGAAGATCTGTCACCTTTCCTCACCTCAGCTTCTCACAACTTAAGTTCCTGATTTTGTTTTTGCTGTCTCACAAAGTGAAAATAGGATTCTAAGTAGTTTTTTCAAGAAAGTCTTCATTGCTTTTATCTGGGGTAGGACATTTTTCTCCTGAGACTGCATGATGAGAATGACTTATTGGACTTCTGCACAGAAAAGCCGAGTGGATTGAGGATAAAATGATCAAGGCAAAATTTTATTCCCTCAAAATCAAGAAAATATTGTGTGGCTGTTTTCTGGCACTTCGTTTTGTGCAAGAAGGATTAGGGGACAAACTCAGGACAGTTTTTTCCTACAGTTTTGCTTGTCTGCATGTTTGAAAAAAGATCTTTATTTTTGTAATTCAAAATATTTTCTAGGATTGTGAGTCTCTTTTTCCTAAATTTTAAGCAGTGAGGTACACATTCAAAAATTGTCTCTACTTAGAACATATACTTCAGGATTATCTTTTGAACAAAGCTTACGTTTAAATTGCTTTGGTTTCTTCTTTGGAAAACTTACTTATTAGGTGACAGCAGCATGCTTTGATCCATGTACCTAGTGCCATTTTTGCTATCATAGCTTGAATCCTGTCTTTTTTACCTTTGTACCATGGGGAAGTTGTTCATATTTGTGCTCCACATTACTACTGCTATTTTCTGCCGTGTCAATTCAGTGCTTTGCTGCTCCTAAGGCAGATTTTAATTCTCTAAGTACAATTTTGACTTTTTCAGAATCTTTAATTTCACCATGTCCCTTTGGATCTGTCCTGTAGGCTTTTTATCTCAATTTGCTTCTTGAGATTATCTTCTCCTTTCTTCATAGAGCTCTTCGTGTAACCTAATGAGAACCCTGAACAGTTTTTGAAAGTCTTCTTCTGTTTCTTGTCACAAACCCTACCTGGATTGGTTAGAGTGATGAAGAGTTAGAGCTCTCTGGTCAGGTCACAAAGCACACCTCATCAAAAGCCATGGCAACTCAGTTTTTGGGTTCCTGAGCCAAGAACAGGGAAATAAAGACTGCTCATTTCCTTCTCAGCATAAGTGCCAGACTGATTGAATTCTTCCATTCAATTCTAATGGGTTGATGTGTAGAGTAAATATCTCCAGGTCAATATAACATGTATTCTGTGGATGGGAGCATTTTTCTTTTTCTCTATTGTCGTTAAGTATTTTAGAAGGAAGCTAGCAGAAGGTATATCAAGGCTTGCTAAAAAGATATCTTAAACTGTAAACTTTGATTACAATGACTATTCGGTCTCTGAAAATGGTTTTCAAACCTATCATTATTAATAAATGGAATAATTGGACACTTCTTCTAAAGGAGACTTTTTTCCCCTTCAAATGGCCCAAACACTTCATAGAATTGTCCTGTTATTTTTAAGACCTGAAATCTTAACCTAACTTTGTGCTAGCTTGTTTTAACACTCTCAAATATATTCAGAATAGTCTACCTTAACATGCGTGAATGTTGAATATTTTATGCTTGGACAAAGAGCAAACTGTAGGTCTTTCGCCAAGCACAGTCAATGCACTTGAGTATGGGTTACCAAAAACGCTGGAGATTTTTTTTTTTTCTATTTATTGTTATAGCTCAAATCCTTGTGTCTCTGGTAGGCTTTAAGTGACATAAATATGCATTTCCATCTGCACATCCTTGTCAGGAATAGTTCTGCTGGGAGGTGTTATGCCACCCAAGTACTTCCAGAATAGAGTCTGTTAATCCTGTTACCACTATAGAAACTCAGAGGAAAAGTCTACTCAGGCCACTACTGCAGCTGCTGTGGCTGTAAATGTTCCAGCAACCACACCCTGGGTACCAAAAGGAAGAATAAGAAAATTGATTTTCCTTCAGGTGGAGGGGGACAGAGAGAGAGCTGACCTTAGTCTATCACTTAGACCAGTGACCTCCAAAGTTTTTATTGTAAACTTTTATTAGTAAAAAAAAGGGGAGGGATAGCAAGCCCATTACACACACACACACACACACGTGCACGTGTGTGTATGCTTGCTTGTGTGCATACGTGTAGACATACACGCATGTAGATGCACACACAATGGACACATATGCTGCCATATTAACTGCTATATACATTATAAAATGTGCAAAAATAGCTACTATACTGATATTTTTTTAAAAATTAATGTAAATAGATGTTCTAGCCCCATTGGATAGTTTTGTAAATCTGCTAGGTCTATATATGCCACTTTGGAGACCACAGGGTCAACTTCTACCATGTGGTTCCAACAGGAAAATAAATCTTAACCCCTCAATTAGATTCATAGATTCCATAATACATTGGGCAAACACTGTGGGCAAAAAGGGGTTGTGAATAAACAGGTCATTTGTTTCTCCTGGTTACTTCTTGCCCTTCCTTCCAGTGGGGCTTGATTTCTGACCGCCCCAGGATCTCTGTGTAGAACACATCTCTATTCTCCATTTATCCAGATGTATAATTGATGGATACTAACTGCTCAAGGTCTCGAAGTAAACAGGGAGCCTCCAAAGTCTGTCACCTAATATGTCACAAAGGCAAGAACGAGCTAAATGATCCAAATTCAACTGCCAATCATTCAATAAACTTTGTTCAACAAGAGTTCTTGATCTACTACCCACTCTGAATAATGCAGGAGATCTCAGCATTACCCATGGATTTAGTTGTGGAAAGAAGTTTCCTCAGAAAGGCAGTGCATATGGAAACAAAACAAAACAAAATCTTCTACCTCTCATGATAGTGAAAGACTCTTTTTGGATTTAGAAAATTTGGAAACTTGACTCAATGTTCTTTTCAAACTGATAAAAATAAATTATTTATTGGTAAAATCTAGAATTGGCCTGAGAATAGCAAACTTCTTCCAATTACTATTGGTGTAAGTATAAATTGACATGATCTTTCTGGAAGGCAATAATTAGTACAATATATTCAGACCTTTAGAAATCTGACCATTAATGCAATAAGTCATTTTGCATTAATTCAACCAATATAAACAAATAGATATACAAAAAGATTCATGAAGGTAATGCTTAAATGTACTCAAGTAGCAAAAAAAAGGAAACAATCTATTTTTTTAATTAAATGGGGAAATTGTTAAGTACTTTATGATACAACATGCAAGAAATGTTATGCATTCTTTGACCCCTTATTCATTAAGTACCAACTATGTCCCAAGTCGTCTTCTAGGATATAGCAATTAATTAATACAGACAAAACTCTCATATTTCAGTCAAGGATAGAAGATACTTGAACTCCACAAGTGAACCAACAAACACATAAACAAAACATTTTCAGAATACTGGAAAGCACTATGAGGACAATGAGACATGGAATTGGCTGGTGGTGAGAGCCTGGGACTACTTTCTCTATGGATTTCTCAGCTTCAGCACTACTGACATTTGAAACCATAGTCTTTACATTTTATTTGGGCAGGGGCAGGGAGAAGGAGTTCTTGTGCCTTGAAGTATGTTTAGCAGTATCACCTGGGCTACTCACCCAGTACTCACTAGTACTACTACTAGATGCACTCACCCCTGTCAGGACAATAAAACATGTCTCTAGCCATTGCCAAAATCTGCCCCCATTGAGAAATATTGCTTTAGATTTAGTGTAAGAGAAGAACTCACCCAAGAAGTGACACATGAATTGAGACCTGAGGATGTTTTTAAATAATCTTTAGGATAGAGAGAAATGCTCCTGATATAATGGTAGCATATATAATGTATTCGATAAAATCCCGATACTGTTTTTCTTGTTAAATCTCTAGAGGACAATAAAGCATCATGGCTAGAAGCATGGACTCTGGCGATGGCTAAGTTAAAAATCACAGTTTCATCCCTTCATAGTTGTGTGACCTTGAGTAAGTTACTTCACATCACTGCGCTTAAGTGTCCCCATCCAAAAAATGGGCATGGCACCAGTAGTAACTACCACAGAGCTGCTGGGAGTATTAAATGAGTTCATTTATGGAAAAGTCCTAAAAGAGTGAGTGACACATCTTGGAAGCACTGTATGTAATATATATAATATACCGAATTGAATGACACATCTTGCAAGTAGTAGACATGTGATATATATGATTTATTAAAATTAGAACATATATATCCTATTCTAATTTTACTATCTGTAATATAGACATATTCCAGCTCTGACATATATAAAGATATATATACACCAAATATTTCCATTGTCTTTTTGTGAAACAAATATAATAATGTGTTAATAGTGGTAGAATTATAGGGGATTTTATTTTCTTTGTGCCTTTTTACATTCTTCACAGTTTTACAGATATCAATGCAAATGTTGCCTTCAAATCAAAATAAAAATTAATATGTATTTTAGCACAAAAGAGAATTTTTAGACTTTCATCAGGATTAACTGGCATATCGAGAGTGGGGGAGGAAGACCGATGGTAGATGTGCTCAGAAAACCTGTCCCAGGGAAAATGAGTCAATTGTCAACTGAAAGCTGAGACACCCCACATTCAATCTGTCAGTCAGTTCATCAGTCATCTGAAATTTATTTAACACTTGCTTTCTGCCAGACACTGTGCTAGGTGCCGGGAAATCAAAGATGAATGGAGCATGCATTTCCTCTAGGAGCTCACAACAGGAAGGGGAAGAGAAATACATCCACAATTAACCACAGTACAAAAAAAAAAAAAAAAAAAAAATAGATCTCAACCCAGACCTCTGGGGACTCCCAAGGGGAACAATTAATTTCAGTTGGAGTCAGGGTCATTGCAGAAAGCTTCATATAGAGGATGACACTTGCTTTGGACTCTGAGGGGTATGGAAAAAGCAGTCATTTGTTGGAGTTCTGGTTTTTAGCACACGTGCCCAGTGCCTCTCTTAATCAATGACTAGTGAGGTCAATTACCCTTGGAGAGAAAAACATCAGAAGGGATACAGGAGTTGTACTTCAGAAAAGTATTTTGATCTCCTATCAGAGTGCCTGGTGTCAGAAAGCGATTTGCGGACATGAAGTTTGACAGTCACAGGAATTAGAAGACCTAAGTGCAAGTACCAGCTTTGCCCCTTACCAGCAGGGTAATCTTGGGCAAACCACTAAAATCTCTGACCTTCCATCCATTTCCTCATTCATATAATAGTGATAATAATACTTTGCAAAACTGTTGTGAGCCTCAAATGAGATAATGCAAGAAAGAGACTTTAAGTGGCATTCGCTTCGTTGGGATGAATAAATTGTGATGGTTTTAACATAACAGAGACTATTTTGAATAATTATAGCTTAATTTTTAACATTTATATTTAAATACTGACAATAAAAAAGCAACCGTATATGTAATACCAATTAGGCATGAGTTTATAGCCTGATTGGCTTCGCTGAGTTTTTTAAAGCCCTAAACATATTACTAACCCAAGTGCATCAAGCTATAAAAGCCGCTAACCAATTTGTTTTTTCCTGAGATAACATCATCTTTATTTCTTGAGACACTTTATACAAACATTAAACTGAAGGTAACTGCATACAAATGAATGGGAGACCCATAATTGCAAACTGCTCCCGTGTCTGAAGATCCAGCCACCTCCTAGGACAGAATTTTTCCTTGTTACAAGCTTAGGATCTAGCTATAAAAGTATATCACTTAGCCTGCGTCTGTCTACCGGTGCCGAGTGTACCACAGGGGAATAGAAAACAGATAATGATCTAGAAGCATTAGGCCAAAAACCCCACTTCGGTCCCAGATGGTTGAAAATGCTTTGCAGGGTGTGGAGGAAGCTTGGCAAGGGGACTGTGTTCAACCTTTCTTGGTTCTTTTCCCCTCTTTAATCCTTTTCACCTTGAACGCTCACTGCTATTGTATCGGGACAAATAGTATTCTTTTGCTTTTACTCTCTTTTAAAAAAAAAAAAAAAAGATTTACTAATGCTGATTGAAAAGGATTAATGTCCCCTTGTCATGGCCCTCGATAAACATTTCATCTAATGCTTTTTGAGGCAGGGTTTTAGTTAAAGCACCACAGAAGACAAAACAATGATGTATAAAACTACTGCTTTAACTTGAAAGTCTTTAAAGGACATCTTCTCACCAGGGCTGGCATTTGAAAATTACAGGAAAAAAGTGTCCAATATCTGTACCTCATTGATTCCACTCCCTTCCAAAAAAGAGGTTTAATAAACTCAAGATTTTATTTTGTCCTCTCTCATAGACTATAGCAATGAAACATGCCATGAATAACTTATTTCCATTCCTTTGAAAAGGTGAGAAGAGTTTCATCCCTTAGTTTGAACAAATTATCCCCCACTTGGTTTCCAAAAAAGAAGATGTGTTTTGTGGTTTTGGTTGTTTTTTTGTTCTTGTTTTTGTTTTTGTTTTTTTAAATGCAGCTTCTTCAAGTACCGGTCAGCTTTCAATATGCATCTGTCAGTACTGAGAAATCCTCATCTTCCTAATTTTGTTCTGTCTCTAGCCATAAGTATCAGCTTCCAAAATTGTCCTCAATATAAGCATAATAGTTCTCTATACCTCTAGAAACTGTGATTCTAGCTCTTTCTCATAATTTCCAGCAATTTCTGTCATGTCGAATGCTCTTCAATTTTGTGTTCTTACCTACCAAGCTATGGAGAATACAACCCATATCCTCTAGTATTAACAACAAAAATTACTCAACATTTGTATGAACTTTATAATCTACATACAAAGGAAAAAAAAACACCTTTTTTTTCTTCTTCAGTGTTACTTCAATTAACGACATTTACTAACCATAATTATTTGTTGATGGTTTAGTAGCTTATATCTTGAAATGTCATCTGTCTGCTTCAATCTGATTTCAACCCCAGGTAATTACAATACAAAATTCTAAGCTAGAGGATAGTTTAAATCCAGGGGAAAATATAATTTATCATATAGCTTTAGAAATGGCCCATACTTTTGAAATATACACTGACTTTAAACATTTTGGTCCAGAATTTAAATCACCCTGTTTTTTTAATTTTTTTTAAGATTTTAATTTATTTGAGAGAGGGAGAGAGCACAGAGAGAGAGGGAGTGGGAGAAGCAGACTCCCCCCTGAGCAGAGAGCGCAATATGGGTCTCACACCCAGGACCCTGAGATCATGATCTGAGCCAAAGTTAGATGCTTAACCAACTGAGCCACCCAGGTGCCCCCAAATAACCCTGTTTTAAAGACTTATCTGACAATGTTTGTGTAGGCTTCTAGAGTTTACTACTTAAAAGAAAAACTTAACACTTTTTTCTATTTCTATTCTTTTTTCTATTTTCTTATTTCTTTTTTTCTATTTTTCTATTTCTATTGAATCCATGGATTCAATAGAATACATAGATTAATTCAGAACAAGAGAATGGGAAAATAGTCTGGTAATAATGAGCTATTAACATTTGGTGTGTGCATATGGGTGTGTATGTATTTTGTTTTGATTTTTTAATGAGTAATATGATGAGAAGACTATTACTCAAAACATCGCTCCAGTTACAGTGTACACGATGTCTTGGAGAGGGTTGTCACCATAGCTGAGACCAATGGTGACAGTAATAATACAGATTGAAGAACCAAAAGGATTCATCTTGAGTGGTACTGATGGGAATGAGAAATCTGAGATGCATTTGTAAGATATTTAAGAAAAAAAATGAAAAAGAACTGGTAAGTTTTGGGATGAAAGATGAGCCAATTCAAAGAATATTTTGAAGCACTGGGAATTTGTTAAAAATGACAAAACAATGAAAAGAAATTGAACTGTGGGTTCTCCAGGGATATCTCCAGAGTCACCCAGTTCGGGGAGAAGAATAAGGCCTTAGGAGAAAGAGATATACTAATTGTAAAGATTAGCTGATAATGGCCGTAAAATGTCCCAGTAGTCAGTTACAAGGGTGTGACTAGAGTTTGTGCTGACTACGGGCCTCTTGAAGAATGAGACTCTTTGCTGTTCTTCTCTGAATTTCCCAGAACCCAGTACGGGGCCAGACACATAGTCTAACCCTCAGTAAACATGGCCCAGCTGGCTGATGAACTGCACAGTTTTGGGGACCAGCTTTACAAAGAAAAATAATTAAATTGGGAGTGTGGACAAATATGACCTTGGAGGGTAGGGCACCAAGAGAGGAACTAAGAGGACAGAGAGAGGAATAAAGGGAATAAACATGTTGAAGGAACTGGAAGGGAAAAAAGAAACCAAAAACAGAGACTGTGCAGGTTGGGGAATTAAACTGAGAGAGAAAGAGGAAGGGAAGCGAAGGGGCCAGGGAGGGGAGAGGAGAGGTGATGGGGACTGGAGAGAAAAGCAAGAATAGCATGGGAGGAGAGGAGCCTGGGAAGAAGAGATGCTACTTATTCACAATTAGAATGCATGTGTATAAATATATATATTTATATATGCACTCAAATAGAGAATGCATGGATGCAAAAATTATAAAGTCACATTTAGTGAGCAAAAATGAAAACCATTAAAATGTTTCCTTAATAACATAAAGTAAATAAATTAATAGCTCCTGTCATATTGATTCATCCATTGCATGTGGGCACTCAATAAATGTTAATTGAATTAAATTAATAACATTTGCTCAATGGCAATAAAAAATTAATTAACTGCCTGTCTTTTCTGTTACTTAAGTTTATGCCCATTGGTTCTGCAATTACTTCTAACCCAAACATGAATTTTCTATTTCACTGACTTAAGATACACTTAAATTTTTTTCCCTTAGAAATAGAGTTGAGCTTCTAATTTTTGTCCTAATTTGGGTGTTTTTTTTTTTCTGTTAAAAAATTATTTTCTCTAAGTTAATGTCAAGAACTATGTATAACATCCCAAATATAGTTTCACGAGTTCCTTATTTAATTCCAAAATCGGGTTTTTTTCTGCAGGAGATGTGATACCACTTTTTATATGTTTCTCCTTTTAGCCTATGCTACTTTATAATACTTGGGATACAATGTCAAATAACACAGCAAGAGAGGAATCTGGGGAAATTTATTGTTAGCTTTCCATCTATAAAAGATGGAAGATGTCAGTAACATTCACCCAAAAATTGTGACTCACTTCAGATGTCAGAATTCTGGGTTGAACAGACTGGGGTCTGAAATGTGTGTATGTCAGATGATTTTCTAATGAGCAACAGATAGTTCCCGCTGGGGAATGAAAAAAAAAATAAAAATATAAACAGAGATAGAGAATTAAAATAACTTTATGAATGGCAGTTTAACTTCGCCACAAAATTCTCTCAGTACAAACCCAGTGGCTCCAAATGGTTGCTTAATGTAGCACACCACTTAGATTCAAAATGCTATACTTAAAATTGTCGCAAAATTAAAAAGAGAATCATATACCACTTGGCTGTATACAGTACTCTCCGCATGTTCTTACATTCCAGTAACCTCTATCCAACATTTTTTTTGTTACTGAATTACTTTGTGCAAAAGCAATTTAAATTACATGCAGCCTGACTACGTGTGATAATTTGAACTGATTGTTAATTAATTCCGTAAGTAAACAGCTGCCGCAATCTCTACACTCATCAAGGTTTCGTTATCTACCAGCTCTTTCTGAGCTGCTCTTTAATGTACAGTGTACAGCAGCTGTAACCAAAGATGCAGAATTCCCTGAGCGTGCAAGAAGGTAGTCTTGCTTTGCAGAGCTCAGGGAGAGAGGCAACGGGAATGTTAAGTAACCAGCGAGGCTAGATTTTGGGTGGGTGACGCATGGTGTACGGGACTTCGGGCTCAGCGGGGTTTGCTGATGGGCGGTCTCTGCAGCTAGGAAGCAGAGATAAAAGCGAAGGACAAATCAGAGATGATGCTGCATGAGACAAGGATGAGAGCTGAGCTTTGGGAATACACCGGGCCTGGATGCAAATCTTAGTCCTGCCATTTGCTAATGAGGACTACTGGGACAACTTATCTAAATAAACTATCTAAGCTTCGGTTACACTCCCTCATCTGTGTGCAGGGGACACCAGCCACCTCCCTCTGTTCAGGGAAGTTGACAATATCTGCCTCCTGGACTCTTTGTGATCTTTGGGTAAATAAGATTTGTAAGCGCTAGCTCTCCGGAGCTGATACAAAAGGCATGCCATGGAGTATGTGGGTGTGGGTATAAAGCAGTGGTTTGGATTTCCACTTAGGTGACTTTGCCCCGGAGGGGAAATTTGGCAATATCTGCACACAGTTTTGTTTGCCACAGCCTAGGACAACGGGTACTACTGGCATCTAGTAGGTATAGAACACAAGATGCTGTTAGACATCCTACGATCTCCCCATGACAAAAAATAATCTGTCTCCAAACATCAGTACAGCATAATGAATATTTATCTGTAATATTAGCTGATTGCCCAGCACTTTGATATCCCCCCCAAAATAAACTATTATTTTGACATCATTATCATTACAACATTAATTTGCTGAATCTCTCTGGGGTTAGAGGAAGTCTAGAGTTTCCCAATCGGTTGAGCTAATTCCATCTATTCACGATTACGTTAATTGCTATTAATAAGTGGTCAATGTTTTCATGATCCGTAACTTCTACCAGTCCAGTTTAAAATGAATCAAACCACAACCAAGAGATTTAAAGCCAGCAACATAAGGGCTAGGGAATAAAAAGCAAACCTGGTAGAAAGCCAAGGCTGTTTGGAGGCTGAGAGAGAAACAAGACAATGGCGTGGGCTGAACAAACGGACAGCTCCCATGCCTTGCAGGAACCTTTGAAGGTTCACAGAGGGAGCTTCAGAAATCCCCTAGGGGCTGTGAGCTAATCTGCCAAGGGGTGGGAGGGTTTGCCTGAGCTCGAAAAAATTCTTAAGTTTTAAAAGATTTCCCAGGTTATTTTACTCTTTAGACAAGTCTCTGGGAACCACTGACTGAGGAGGCAGGACCCAGTAGAGATTTCCATCTGCCTGAAACAAAGTAACTTCGGAAAAGGTGAATGGATGCTGGGAAGAATGTACCCTTGCACTGAGTCGTTTTAAGTATGGTAAAAGCCAGGTTGGGGAGTTGTATTATTTACTCCAGTCACTCCATGAGCATTATTGGATCAAACAGGCATTGGGCTAGCCACAAGAATGCAAGGCTCCGGAATGCATCTTCACCATCTCCCAGGAGGGCCACCAAATAACTCAGACTGCTGTTGGTTTAGGGCTTAATGTGTCCCCAGGAACCAGCTGGTCTGCATGTTTAAGAGTATCTTCTATTATCTCTTCTCTTGATCTTAGGATTCTGGGCAATGGGTATATAGGTAAGTTATGACCCAGACTGGTTATGACCCAGACGCTAACATGATTTCATCTTCCATTGCTCTGTCATACACTCTTCAATATTGTGATTTAGCTATTTCTTTGCTAACTCCTTTGATGTTTGTGGAAGTTGGGGACCATGCTGGTCCTAGGTGCCACTATACTCCCCCATGCCCAGCCCAGTGTTTCTTATATAACAACCCATATATGATTATGGAAGAATGAATGAATGAATGAATGGATGGATGGATGAATGAATGAATATGGGAGCTCTAAATTACATGAAGCACCTGGGCCTTCTTGGTCTTTTCTATGCCTCTCCCAACCAGAATCTCAAGGGTCAAGGATTTTGCCAAAAGTTCCCTTCCAGGTGGTTATATGGAAATAAAATAGACTCCAAAAAGCACACCCTCAAAAGCCATATGAACACTCCCCTGAATAGGAACCTAACAAATGCTAAGGCAGGGGAAGGGAAGCAACTGAGAGTCTCGGAGGGTAGAAACAGGTATGAGCGGATAGATGGTTCATTGACAACCACTTGTCTTATACAGAGGAGGAAACTGAGGTTTGTAGAACCAAAGAAATAAAAACCATTTGATTGCGAAAACCTACATTATTGAGCAGCACTGTCCATCCAGCATTTAAGACCGTTTTACTGCTTCTGGGATTCAGAAAACACTTGGACCAAAAGCTGACAACAAACTATGAACTTTTGTTGATCCAAGTGAATGAATTCTTTGATTCTCTCCACCCATCACTTTAAAAAAAAAAAAAACACAGTGGAAGTAAGTGTTACAAATGTCTGTGATAGGGAAACTTGTACTGTGTGTAAAATTTTATGATTCTTGCCCTTTTCTATTCTTAACTTAAATATTTATTCAAAAAGTTTCCATTCAATGATGCTTCAATCTCTTAAGACCTTATTCTCACAAACGTCTTGAGTGTGAAACTTTCTGCAAATGTCCGTTCTGAGATCACTAGGTCATGTCAACTATAGTGGGTTTGTGTATGTGTGTTTTCTTTTTTCATCTAGATATGCAACTCACAAATGAAAAGCTTGCAGACGAGAAACCCATTAATGCTATCATTATAAATTCAGTATCTGAATTCAATATCACAGATGGACCAGCCAAGGAAACCCCCAGTGAGAAAAAACTGTCAGAATCCAGCACATCACTGTCCTCCCTTGAAGAATGCCAAACGAAATTTTCCTACCTCCAAACTGATACTTCAGTTCATCAGAGAGACACTGATGGTATGTTTCTCCGAATCAACCCATCTCTAAATAAAGCTCCCCAACCCCCAGTCCCTGTAAAATCATCACATATGCTGTTAGAAAAAAAAAAAAAAAAGCCTTTATGAATATTAAACAAGAAGACTTCGATTTGAAAACCCTGGTGAATGACACATGTCAAGGTCACTCTGCAATTATGAGGTGCTTGGCAGATTGTTTGCTCTCAAAGCTGGAAATCAGAGGCAAAGTGCTTTAAATAGCTGCAGTGAGGTATAATCGTGCTTGCTGTGGACCTGGGAAGGGGATAAAGAAGAATGGTAAAGTTTTCTCAAATCTGGGACCATTTCAGCCCATGACGCTGGGCTAAGAGGAGTAGAGGTAGAGTAGAATGGTATTAAAATGCTGGGAATGTATAGATGTGGACTATAAAAGATATCACGATGCTTACATCAGCAAACAGGGTTCGTTCCTCTAGGTGATATCACTTCCTGGGCATTCTGGTCAGTGCCAACCTATACCCAACCATCCATGCATATGACTATAAAAGGCACATTCCTTTTGCAAATCCAGTTTCAAATTGATATGGTGCTAAATGGTCATCGCAGTCAAGTTCAAAGTCATGCACACCACACCAAGATATATGTAATTTAACTCAGATTGACTTTATAATGCCCTTTACAGGAGACACAAACCATTCAAGAATTTTGTAGCGTTCCATATCCTCATTTGCATTTAAAGAAAGCTTGCAGTTTCTCGAAGGAAAATATAAGAGGGTATAGTTTCTAGTCTATATTTAAATTAATATTTACTTTTTGAAAATAAGGAAAAAATAAATAAATGGGCTTTGTGTAACAGGAGCTGTGGAATCACATCTGTTTAATTCCTGGCTCTGAAATTTATTAACCATATAAACTAGGATAAGTTTTTTACCATCTCTGAATCTGAGTCTTTCAGCTATACGATGGAGTGAGGGTATTTTGAAGACCAAATGAAATAACGTGTATAAAGGATCCAATAATGGACCTGGCACATAATAGATATTAGATTTTTGCTTTTGTTATGGTTGTGGCTTCAAAAAGCAAGGGGAGAAATTTCTAACATGTGTTCCTTCTTTTTTTTTTTTTTTTAAGATTTTATTTATTTATTTATTTGACAGATCACAAGTAGGCAGAGAGGCAGGCAGAGAGAGAGAGAGAGAGAAGGAAGCAGGCTCCCTGCCGAGCAGAGAGCCCAATGAGGGACTCGATCCCAGGACCCTGAGATCATGACCTGAGCCAAAGGCAGATGCTTAACCCACTGAGCCACCCAGGTGCCCCCTAACATGTGTTCCTTATGGTCTTGTAACAAACATTGTCATGGCTGCTTTAGACCAGAGGCTACAGAAACGATTGCTTGCAGGTGCCAGGAGATATATGAATAATGAGTTAGACTGGCAGTGAGCAACAGGGATTGGTGAGGACTGGGATAAAGTGAAGCACACTGCAGCTACTCAGCTCCAGCTAACTGCCGCCGGAAGGAAACCAAGGCTCAGAGTTGCCAGTTACAGAGTGTCTTGTGAAATCGCCAAATTTTCTGAGTGTTGGCAATACTTTGATTTCTTTTATGAAGCCCAGACACTCCCAACAACACACAGCTTGGGGATAACTTTGGCCAGTGGACTGTCAGGTTACAACCTCAAATTCAAGATGATGCCCACGTTTCTGGCTTTGCTGGAGTTTGATGTCAATCAAGAAAACGGGCGATACAGGAGAGTTCTCTGAGATACCAGAAAGCACTGTGACACTAGAGCATTTTGTCAGATTGTCTCAGGGATGCACGTAATGGATCTTGGTTGTCATGACCCCTGAATTAGGAATTGCCCTTGTACACACTTCCACACAGTACAACACAGTGTCCTCCAGAACCACTCGGATTTGTCCTAGCAGGGATTCTGGGAGAAGGAGAAGGGCTGGTGCCGCTAACATGACACCCGAACCCCTGTATTCTCAGGGAAGGGCCAAAGGACCACTCCATTGAAATGGCAACTGATACTCAGGGTCTCATGCAGGAAATACAAGACTTACTGGTTTTTTGGGGTGGTTTTTTTGGTTGTTTGGTTTTTTGTTTTCAAAAGATCAAAGGAGACTCACAAGGACAGTTGACTTGGTCTGTTTTTCTTAAGCCTTGCCTGAGAGGCCGTCACAACCCAGGAAATCATGATTTTAGGCTGACAACACAGGTAAAAACCCACCATTCCCTTCCCACATGGTGAAAAAAATCCCCCCCATCGAGTTAAGAGTTTGGGATACCTGGATCAAAAAGAGAACAAAACATCCAAACGAAGGCCCACAAGTGTGTCTAAGAAGCTCTCATTATCTTAAACAGCAAACATCAAGGATCTCAAGAGTTAAGTCAGAGAATTTTTATAGTAATTAATTTAAGGATGCAGAAATTGAGAGCTGGGGTCATTGTTCGTACTGAGATAAATACAGAAATATCTTTCAGGAACAGCAGGGGAAACAGAAGGGAAAAGAGAAGATTGCATCCACTTTCATGTAGTTTGTGGTTAATTTATTTTCAAATGTATAAATGAGTGCATAGGAATGGATGCTTAATTGCTAATATCTATTATTTATATACATTGCCCCACTTAAAACAGAATGGAAAAGCCTCACACATGCAGATTTTGTAAAATGTGTTACATCCATTAGCACAGTTCATGGTGTGTGCTCTGATGGGAATTTAAAAGGATCTTTACTGCACATCACACACTATGTGCTGCAACATTACTTTATTAGTAAATTGTGGCTCATCCTGTGTGGTCCCTTTCCTGAATAAAATGGAAAAAGTCCAGAGCACTCTCTGTGTCTCTGTTTCTGTTGCTCCATTCTGATTGCAAAGGCAACCCTGCGGGTAATAAAATCAGGAATACACACAATGCTCGAAAACAGGAGCCTTAAAAAGAAGCCTGAGAATATACCTAATTGATGTATAATTTTGAATTTGAGACATCTCATCCAGGTGGAAGAGGAAAATCATAAATACAAGATACCTCAAAAGAATAGTCTTAATTACACCATGGACTACTGAATAAAATGATTACATTTTCTACACTGTAAATTTCATACAATTAAATGCAGTAGTGTCACCTTATAAAATGTTTCAATTTTATAATTATTTCAGTTCATTTGCTCAGAAAAAAACATAAGCACAAATTTACTAAGTATCACCCAAATCTAGTCAGCCTCGTTCTAAAGAACTGACTTGAACGTTAGTTGTGCTTGTCTGAACTTAAATAGATCTTGACATATTTAAGTAGCTATTAAAATTGATAACATCAGGGATGATACCCCAGCTAGAGAAAGGCATTCAGTCACACTTTATTTATTCCTATTCTACATTACAGACTTAAAAAAAAAAAAAAAAAAAAAAAAAAAAAGAACTCAGTAGTGTTGAAGAAGTGGGAACCAATTTTTCTACTTTGTGACCAAAAACTTGGAGTAGTTCATTGGAGTCACTGTGTCATGAATCTCAGGATTCTGTTGAATCTGCTGGGACAGCACGGTGACCATGAACATATTAGGATACTGGGTTGGGGCCACGTTTATTTGCCTTTTTTGTTTGTTTGGTTTTTGTCTGGAGGGTTAGGGAGATTATTGTTTCTCTGGAGCCACTTCTGGAGGAACCATATTCTTGCTATTTTGAAGAGTGATTCCCCAAAGAGCAGGTGCTATGTTTCTGGAACTGAGGAAAGCTATGAGAACTCCAGTGGACGGCTAAACCTGCCTCTGTCCCTCTCTCCTCTTAATCCCAGGCATCACGGTGGCAGGATCAAAGGCGGGGAGGGCAAACCCAGAGAGTTCAGGACCGTGACCGTGAGGCTGACCTCAGGTACACTGGTGGAAGGTCTTTGCATCGTTACCTTTTCCACTATAATTAAACATGATCCTTTCTAATGAGACAGATTCTCCCTCTTAATTAGCCAATTCCCAGCTGCACATTTAGCACGGCTGGAGGCCGCATTCATCCTTCAGTATCACTTGAGTATCACTTAGCACATTACAGCCTCGTTGTCCTAAATGTACCCTAGGGGTATACAAAGGAAATGAAACCACCTAAGGGCGGGGGAGGGGGTGTGTCATGGCTTCTTGTTCACAGTCAAGTACCACTTTGGGCTGCTTGTCCTGCAGGTCTTGGCTCATCCTGGAACCTTCCCTGACCCAGGTTTAACAAGGCAAGGGGAGGGAAAGAGCGATGGGCACCACTCTGAGAGCAGGCCAGGATGCCAGGGGCATCATTAAAGGGGCTTCAACACGCAGAGACCGCCTAACAAGATATCAGGAGAGGTAAAAAGCCAAGTAAGGGAGCAGTGAGGCCACCTAGACGTCAGCAACAAGCTCTGCCACCTCTTCCCTTGTCCCCTCCAGGCCACTAGTAGAGGACTAGTCCTGGACTCCACTCGTGGGCCACTAGGCAGACCACTAGCCAGTGGCATTAACAAGAGCCGCAGAAAGGACGACTCCAGAAAGAGGTAAAATCAAGGGGCAGATACAGGTACTGACTGAGACACGCTCAAAGCAGAGGAGGGGAAACACCCCTGGGATTCCCTTGTTTCCACCTTTCCATTTCCTGCCACTGCTTCTCACTGGCTGAAGCAAGCAGGAGGCCACTTGACAGAACTTGGAGAACAGATGTTAGCCTTCTCGGGAAGACAGAGCAGAGCAGGGAGAGAAGGGGTAGCAGGCCTTCCAGGAGCCAGCCATGTCCTGCGCCATGTTGGACTGTAACAGAGAAGTGGGAGCCTTCTGAAGGGCAGGCCAGCGGCAGGGTTCAGAGCTCTGGAGGGGACAGTTTGACTCAAATCATGGCTCCTCCATCTCTGTGTTTCTTAAATTCCCTGAGCCACAGTTTCCTGGTCGGTAAAAGAACATGATAGTACTCAACTCCAGTTTATTTCAGGACCTATGTGAGGTACCTACAAAGTGCCCAGCACTGTGCATTTGTTTCCAGTGTAACACCAGCTAAGAGAGCACAGACTTTGGATCCGGAAGGACTGAGATGTGAACCTCTCTTCCCCCACCCCCAACCACCCTACAGTTGAAAGATTCAGGACAGTCAGGGACAATCCCTAAGCCTTAGTCCTTTCACCCACAAAATGAGGATGACTTTTCTTATCTCCCATCACTCATTTATTCATTCATCCACTCAACAACAGACAGAGCTTTCTTGTAATTCACATTCTGGGAGAAACTCTGTATTAATACACGAATTAGTTTCATATCATTCCAATGGTCTGTACCATGAAGAAAAAACAGAATGCTATGAGACTTTCAGAAGGAAGATGTTTCAAGAAAAAGACTCAGAGGCTGAGTAAGAATCAGGTCAAGCTGTGAGGGGGAAGTATATAACACAGGCCAAAGAGAGAGCACGGTCAAAGTCTCTCAGATGGGGTACGTCAGGGTCTGATGCTGAATCAGTTCAGTGAGCAAGAAGGACAGAAGGATGGGAAGCCAGAAAAATAGGCAGGAACCTACCACGAGACTCGCAGGCTATGGCAAGGATGTGGGACTTTAAGGGGAGAGTGAGCTCTTCCCACCTACAGTGAAAAACATGACAGGAGCTGATGAACTTGAGCTGGACTCCTGTAAAAGCCATGTGTTAGATAGGAGCCTATTGCTTGTTGACCTGATGATGGCTGAGAGTGGCCAGAACTAAGGGGGTGGCCCTAGAGATGGGTAGAGGCTTCTGATTTTCACATACCAACTTGAGGATGGTGGTATCATGGGGAAAAGGGAAATGACAAGAACGAGTCCCAGCTTTCTGCTGATTTCATCTGAGTGTGCCCGAGTCATTGACAGGAGGAGGTCAGGAGGACAGGTGTGTGGAATGGGGCGAGAGGGGAGATCTAGATGCAATCTGGCCTCGGTAAATGGGAAGATGATTGAAGGAAGACATTGCCAACGAGACCCAAAGTAGGCAGAGGAAGCATAACGTACTCTTTTGGATGGGCTGAGAGCAGGGGTGCTAATCATGAGCTATGACTTTGGGTATCATGTTTATTAAACATGAAAGCCCCCAGAAATAGTGCAAAGGAAAACACACCCGTTCCGGAATAGGGGAAGCCCAACTCTCTTTTCAAACAGTTGCAAATCTCCCCCCACTTCTTAGGCTACTTTTGTGCAAACAAAAATTGTCCATATGCAAAACAGCTTTGCCTGGCCATGTAGAACTATGTAATATGCCTTTTAGGAAAAGTTTTCAATGCTCTTGAAAGTTTGGAAAAATCTGTTTTCAATTCACCAATGTTGCCATGTTTTTTTTGGGCAAGAGGTTCTGCCTTTTATAACCAAATAAAAAGGACTGACTTATACACAGAAAAGGGGGGAAAAAAAAAAAGAGCTCTTCTATTCTCAAATGCAAAGTAGAGAGGTAGAAGAAAACAAATACCAGTTTGGCCAAAATACTAGGCCAAACATGTATGTGTGTGTGTGTGTGTGTGTGTGTGTGTAAATAAAATCTAGGGGGTACATCAGAAGTGGAGACCTCCAGAATCTGCCAGCTTGAGAAAACACTGGGAAGAGGAATTAAACCAAAAGATTATATATGCTCTCAGGAAAGTGTAGGTCCAATACCAATAGGTATTTCATACTTTGACAGGGAACACCAGCCCCCACCCTAACTTGCCTGCAAACCAAATTTTCAGCCTCACATCTCCATCTACAAAGGATGTGATCCCACTGGATCATTTTTATATGATCATAGCCTGAGTCAGTCTCTCGAGTCTCCAGCCTGAAGGATATGGAGAATATTTTCTACTGAGAACTTCTTTGCCAGGGGCTGCTAGCATAGCCTTCTTGGCATTAGTAAAATTTGATGAGATTTTCTGCTCCATATCTTTGACGACAAACATGCCCTCTTCAGAAACACATACATGAAATGGAGTCTAGGTACTGTGCTAAGTAACTCCTGAATTTTTGTGGGTGGTTTGCACTGACTTATATGGGTGAGTTAGCCACATGCTAGAAGGTGGCTCTAAGTGAATAAAAACGGTACCCCGTCTGGCAAAGAGATGAGTACATACGCCCTAGGGGTATTATGGGATATGCTGTCTACCCCAGAAATACTTAGTAATGGCCACAGCACCTGCAACAATATATGGCAATTAAAGTCATCATAAAAGTCATGGTGAGGTTCTTTAACACCGTCTTATTGGGAAGAAAAAAAAAGGAGGCTGTGAGGCAGGGATGGAGGGTGGGGTGCAGGACAGGATGGAGGCAGGAAGATTTTTGTTTACCTATAAGCAAGGTCACTTTAGACCTTTATATAAGTATTTTAAAAGAAATCTTCAAAATATTTCTTTTCCCTTTTAGAGCAAGTTTCCATGTTCTCCCTCCTCTTACAGGTTAACAAATAGCTGAACAACAAAAGTGGAAAGGTTTTCTGGAAAACGCTCTTGGAAATAAATGAACAGGGCTCTAAGAATACTCAGAACCCTTTAGCGGAGGACTCCAGGAGCAAAATCACTCCTGCAGGCTTGTGTAGTCTCAGCCAACTGAAGTCTGAAAACCAAAATGTATTAACATTAACATTCTTGGTGAAAGAATTATAAATCCCGATGAAAATCTAACTTTAATTGATGGATAAACCCATTAGGAGGAAGAATTTTTCTCCAATTCATGCCAGATTGTTACTTTCAACCGTCAATAATCTTCAGGATACTGACTTCAATTAATTACATGATGTCTCATGTAATTGCTTACCTACCCATTTATAAAATGCTCACACATTTTTGAGACCTTTATGACTAAAAAAAAAAAAAAAAAAAAAGTTATAATTTTAACAAGAGAACTGCTACATCTTCTAACTAATTCCCTTTATGGAAACAAAAACTATAATAATCTATAACCCATCACAGCTGTTTGGCTAGAATTACCAATTACCTTCAATACGTTGGAGATACTTTTCAGATTTTCACGAGTCTGCATGGTAAATTTTTAAACCAATTTTCTTAAAGAGGATTGAGAAGATTTCTACTCTTTAAGGCATATGATGACACATTTCCATTTAACATGAACATAAAATCAAGGCCTCACATTAACTGGAGCACAAAGGATGCAGGGATCAAAAATAAAATACAACTAACATCAAAACTACAGCTATTTAAAAATCATTTGTATTGGGTTTTGAAATGTGCTTTTTGCTTGCATGTGGAATATGGATGTGGCGGATTCCTGGGAAACCACACCATACAAATGACAAATCCTTGAGACAAGAAGCCAAAAGTTTGTACAGTCTCTCTCCTTGTCCCCAATCCTAATTGCTCCCAAAAGCTCTCTGCACTTGGGGAGGACCTGTTAGTTTTCAGACAGTTGCAAGGTTTCCAGATAGGTAGTGAATTGTGTGGTTTCCCAGCACCTCTGCAGGCAAAGTAAATAAAGGAGTTCAGAAGAGTGACAGCATTTTAAACAACCAGATTATGTGGAATCAATAGAAATGCTCAGGAAGTTAATAAAGCAATTACTTAAGCAGAGGGAGTCCTGCATGGGGGGGTGGGGAAGCTTGAGAGAATAATGATGTACATTACCCCTAATATAGACAATTAAGAGTTGGTTATAAAGTCACTGCACATGCCTGTCCTTCAGAGATGCCCCCGTATGGGCCACTATTCATTTTCTTCTTCTTCTTTAAACAGAGGAGTGTGCCTCCCTTATCCTCACCTGTCTGTTTTGCCAGTTTTGGGACTGTCTCCTGATGCTCCCGGATATGTGCGAAACGGTGTGTACCAACCTGTGCTGCCCCTCTCACAGGTATCACCACACCTCGGACGAAAGCCACTCTCGGAACGATTGCAGTTGCAACTGTGACGTGGACTGCAGCCTGTTTGAGTCTTGCCACGAGACCAGTGAGTGTCTGGAGCTAGCTATGGAGATTTCAGAAATCTGTTACCGCTAGCCCAGTGAAATTAACCACATTCCTCCAGACCCTCTGGCCCCAAGGGGAAATTCCATGACAACAAGGCTGTGATTTCTATGTGCCGAGATGTAAGGACTTTACACATTTCTTGGATGCTATAGACCATTTTATTCTGCACCTGCCTGACAAATCTAATACTGTCAACTCTATGGTCTCATTCCAAATTTCGTAACCGCATGGCTCGTTGAAAAATAAGATCTTGATCACATGTGATGAACAAATCCTAAGTACCTCTTAACTGCCATAGGTACAAGGTATTTCTTGACTGTAAAAGAGCATGCTAACCCACTCTGGGTTACTGCATTCATTGGCTTACGTCATGGATTCAACTTCATTCACAAATCCAGGACAAATTAGTGCATTCTTTTCGAATTGACATACATTAGCTTGTCTTTGTAATGGACTCATGCATAAACATTATGCATTGTTGGTTATTATTAATAATGTATTGTATAACATGATTTCGTAATTAAAAATTTATTTATACAGTCTCTTAAAATTCACTTATATGTACAGTTTAGGTAGGAAAGGGAATTAAATGAATTAGAAACCATGTTCCTGTAATTACAACAGATGTCTCTAAGACATCTCCAGTGAATTTTGAATATGATGTACTTCAAGAGAGTACTGTAATTCTAGACCACATTATTATACGTCTATGACTATGTCATAACAGGTTATGCATGTTCTTAATTTGTTACAGAAATGCTCTTCTTTATTCCAATGAGCATAAATGGGAATTATATGCAAGTTTCAAGAAAATGACCCCAGATAGTCAATTCTTCATTTTCCTCATTTCTGTTTGTCAGGTACAATAAGCAACAGGATATTAAAACAGAATCATATCATTTCACTAAACTATTACTTATATAGGAACCTGAAAGAAATACATGTTTAGCTACTTACTCAGCACCTAGTTTCCTAATAAAGCATGTGCTTCAGAAATCATATTTTCTTCTTTTCTGATAATTACAGTAATTCATAATTATGCTGTGTACCTCCTCATACTTACAAAAAAAAAAATTTAAAGATGTGATATCAACTTGGAAAGTGATTTTCAACTCAAACAAATCAAAACAAACCATTTTGGGGGAAACACATCTAGGTTGGAGTTATTTCAGCATCTTCTTTTCTTTCAGTAGGCATGGCATTGCTCACTAATCTGTGCTTATATATTCCCATGGAGATGTCTCAATATATTCACTGAATGTACATATATATGTATATACTTATATATATTCAAACAAAGAAAACAAAAGTGAAGTAAAGAGTAGAGGGAACTTTCTACAATCTAGTGAAAAAAAATCCAAAATAACTGTTTTTGCCCGACTTAGGTAATTTCAGGCAAAAGCAACATTTGTTTAATTTCTGTAGTAAACTAGCACATTTTTCTACTCTCCAAAAAAATTTCTCCAAAAACTGAAAACTATTAATCTTTTAAAAATGTTTTTAAGCTGTCTATAGAAAGGTATTTAACTGCTCCTGTCTTGTCCTGACGACACAGCGCATGTGTGGTTAATGCGGCTGCGTTTCTCTTGAACTATTGCCTTATCCACAAACCACAGAGCATGACGGTGCCCTACACTGCCTAGGAACCCCTTCGGTCTCCCTGCTTTCCAGAAGTTCAAGGACAACTCTACACTCTATGCATAGAACTTGGCAGCTCATTTGTGGAGGGGTTGGGGGGGTAGAAATTGATTCTTAGAACAGGAAGGGAACTAGGACAGTTCCGATCCAATAGTCTCATTCTCCATAAAAGAAAAGGGAGGCCCCAAGAACCAACTTATCCAGGACCACACAGTGAGTTAATGGAATTGTTAAGAACTCTAGCTGGTGGTCTGATTTTCTAACTGCACTTCACTGCTTAGTTCTGTACTTCTGAGTCCAGCTGGTACACAGTGGTACAGCTGCTCCAATGGCCCAAATATTAAAATACTACCAGACTGGCTCATAAACAGTTGTTACCTTGTACCTCCTTAGTGTTTCCTCTAAGCCCCCAAGCATCCTGGCCCCACTCCAAGCACCCATCCCACCGCACCATGGTCCAGCCCTAAAACAACATGTGGAGCACCAGGGTCTCTGGGCATCCTGTCCCAGTACAATGGTACCTGGTATTACTGATTAGGCCATGTTGAATTTGTGTAAAATATTTTGGTCATCATCACTTATTCCTTTCAGTCTATGAGCCCTTAAATGGTGCAAAGAGGATGCGTTTCAAATGTGAATCAAATGCTTGTCAATTAGAGACCTAAAAATTGCCAGGTCTGATTTTATAATGTGGTCAGAGTACTACAAGATTTTTCTGTGGTCTCTCCATGGTTAGTTAACTTGTTCCTCACTTTCAGAATTCACTGTGCTATAACAGAAAGGGTCGGTTATACAAAGTATGAAATTTCTTTTCTTTATAACCAATAATAAAACATCATCCTTTTTGCAAACATGAATGGCTCCTTCAATTGAATTCTTACAATAAAACATACACAGCTGGGAAAACGCACTTCAGAGGTAAGACAGATGAAAAAGGAATGTGGTTATTGATTAAATACAGGTATCAGAATCTGAAAAGGCTAGGATTTTTTTTCTGCAATGATGAAGGCCTGTGATTACAAGTAAAGACAATATTATTCTTTAGATGGGCTTTTTTGGTTGTGGAAGCACAATAGATTTTTAAAAATTTGAAAACATACCACATGTATAGCGAATGGAGAACAGAGATTTCTCTTCCCTCAGCACTATAACAACATAGTTACATTGTCTTTGCTTTGCTCAGTGAATTTTTATAAAACCATTGCTTCTCTAAAAGCCAACAAAATATGGGAAGCAAGGAAGCAACAAAGTTACATTTAACTTGCTAATGAAATCCTCTTATTATATAAACTGATAGGCCTACAAAATTAATTATCAATGCTGGACAAAATTAATAAAGCAAAAGTCACTTCATTTTTTTCCCAAGGAAGTAAGAAAGGGCAGGAGAAATTTACAAACAGGAAACATCACATGAAGGCATAGCAGCAAGTTTTTCAAAAATAAATATGTAGGTGGAAATGTCTGAAGGACAGAATTCATTATCCAATGCCTCCAAATCCTCCCTCCCTCTACAAAATGAAACTAAGAGAGAATATGTATACTTAAAAGTAAGGTAGTTTGACTAAGAGTTTTGCCCATGACATGGCGAGTTCACCCAACCACACAAACTGATGACCTAAGACAAAATTGAAGTACTTGGTTTAATAGTTTGCTAGGTGTTTTCTAAAGAAGAGATCTGAGCCCAAACCTCTAGATTTGCCATATCTAACCTCATGTGATCTATGTGGACAGGCAAAGTCAATACAGCATGAGGGCCTAGTGTTTATAATCAACATGGGACTAGAATTGTGTTGTTGGGATCCTCTGTCTAGGTCTACATAGCCCCTAACATTACTGGGAAGGAGCTCAAACTGGGGTGGGGGGAGGGGCGGAGGAATGAAGACAGAGGAAGGGCCTGCATCATTTTTTGGATCTACAGTTGACTCTTGAATGATGCAAGGGTTAGGGGCCCTGAGCCCCTGCCCAGTCAAAAATCCTCATATAACTTTTGATTTCCCCCAAACCTTAATTACTAATAGCTTACAAGAAGCCTTACCAATAATATCAACATTTGATTAATGCGTGTTTTGTATACAGATGACATGCTATATTCTTAAAGTAAGCTAGAAAATGTTACAAAGACAATCATAAGGAAAAGAAAAATACATTTACAGTACAGAGCTGCATTTTTACAGTACGGCGCTGTATTTGTTGGGGGAAAAAAAAATCCACATAAGAGTGGACCCACACAGTTCAAACCTATGTTAAGTGCCATGTTCTGGTGGCATCTTGACATGCTTCACATACCTGCTTCCGCCACTATCTCTAAAGCAGTGGTTCTCTAGTAGGTGTTGTGTTGCCCCCTCCCCTGAGATGTTTGGCAATATCTGGAGACATATTCAGTTGTCCCAATGGAAGCGGGGGCAATTCTACTAGCATCTCATGGGTAGAAGCTAGAAATGCTAGTAAACATTCCACAACACACAGGATACCTCTTGCAACAAAGAAAGAGCTCTGAGAGCCTTCCTAACAGTCTCAGTGAACTATCACCAAACTGACTGTTAAACATGGCTGAAAATAGAATTGCCAGCGAACCCGGAGGATGCCCACTTCCCTTCAAATTTCAGATAAACAACAAATAATGCTTTAGTACAAGCATGTCCCAAATATGGCATGTGACACACTTATACTACAGAAACGATTCCTCACTTATCTGAAATTCAAATTTAGCTGGTTGTCCTATATTTCTATTTGCTAAGTCTAGCAGCCCTAGTTCAAAAGAGCCCACATTTAAGAGGGCTCTCTGGAAGGGATGATCTTCCAGCTCGCTCCCTGTCTCCGAGAGAGAAGACTTGTTTATTTCTCCTGTCAGAGGCCAGGACATTCATTGGACCCCATTTTATAATGTGGTATAATTTAGGTCAGGGAGCTTGGCTTAAAGATCAGCTCCAAAGAAAAACACTCATTTGCCCTTCTGTCCCAGGCTTACTCTATGACCTTCGGCTAAGCTGACCTCATCTTACTCTCTCTGCTTCACATTTCTGAGAAGAGAACTCAGCCAAGGGCTATCTGGATTCAAGGGGTAGAAAGCAGTAGTCTTTATTTACACCTTGAAAACTAAACCCACATTTTTTGGTTCAGTCTTGGCCAGAAAGACCCTTCTTGTCTGGTGTCTGCACACCTGAAGGGATACTTTTTCCCTATCTAGTTATTTTCCTTTCTGTATTGCCTGCTCTTTCAGAACTCTGAGAGGGAAAGGAGTGAGTGAGAATTTCTTGGGTCTGGATTGCAATACCATCTATTAACACATGAACTTCACCATGCACTCTTAGCGTATATTTCAGGGTTGACCAGAGAACCTGAACATTTTCCCTTCACTACATTATTCTTATTTATTTTACAGATGAGAAAAACATTCAATAGAAAATATTTGATTAAGTGCTTTATATACATTACCAAAGTTCTCCAAACAGCTCTTAAAATAAATTCTATTATTAATTCCATTTTCCTAGGGGAAATAGAGACTTAAGGAAATTAAATAATGTGTCTGAGGTCACACACCAAATAAGCAATAGTCGTGAGGTTTGAACTCAGGTCTCTTCATTCCAAAGCCCTGTTTTCAATCACTATGCTTAAAAGTTGTACATATGAAGAATGATCAAGCCAAGATAGAGTCCAAGTATTCACTTCTAAAGCAAAATCAATCAGAAAAATATAATGACTAGATTCAAAGAAAACCATTCGCTGATGTAAATGTTTTAAAAGTTGTTATCCTGTGCAGTGATTAGAATTTGGAACATCTTCAAAATGCTTTTAAGATATGTCCCCAATATGTAATAAATAAATGCAAAGTCAGTGTATTGCAATTTAATCTTTATGTCAGTAGCTTTGCCCCATTCATCTAAAGTTATGAAGGCTTACCTTTTAGTGTTCCATTTTAGCCAAGCAACTTTGATCTCAGCCTCAAAAATCCACCCTGCACAGAGCACCCAGGGCAGCCCTCATTGGCATTCCACAAGGGATACTAGGAGCATGAAGGTTTTTAATCAGTCAACAACACTACAGTCAACCAAATGCACTCTGATACTTAGACCTTTTATCTCAAAAGCTATGCGGAAACCAAGGTCACAGTAACCTCTTTTATGGTTTATTGTTCCTCAAATGTACTTAGAGTGGATTTACGAAGCCACAACTTATTGCGTGGATACAGAGCTTTCACTAGGTTCAGCCCTCTCCAGCATTCACTTTGTGTCCCCTTTCAGCACTTTCTGCCTCTGGATCCTTATTTAATATCAAGTTCCCGTAAATTTTTTTAAAAAATAAAACAAGAATATTGAACAAGATTTTCCCAGTAGCTAAGCTACTCATCATTTGTAATTGAGACTCTTCAGAAAGCTGCATTAACATCTCAAATCACTGCTGAATAGCTTTGCAATACCAGGGCAGGTCCCCCCAAGGGAGGAGGAAGACAAGAAGGTGGGATGGTGCCAGTGTGGTAACTCTGCCATTGTGACAGTCGGGTCACTGCCAAGGCGGGCACAGCAGGAAACCACCTTGGTCAGGAGGTAAGTTTGTGGAACTACCCCTGCAAGGTGAGGTGGGAAGGGGATTCTAACTGTTGTAGAACAGCCTCAACAGATCCATAGATCACATGTGGTTCACTTGCTTTTTTGATGACTCTCACTCTGAGCAAAACTATGCATAAGTACATAGTTTTGATCTAGAAGTGACATTTTTACAATAATGTATTAACAATGTGTTAGAAATAATTTTGAGAACAGAAGTATCTGTGTAGCACCCACATCTTCCTACATGCTACCCCACAGTACTTGTAGAATATGCTGGTTCAACGAAAGCCAGGAGTGGGACCCATTCAGTGACTGCCCAACTTCAGTTAAGTCCTAGTCTGCATGCCTGGTCTAAGGAGGTGGGTATGAACTCAATTGTTGGGGAGGAAGGGAAAAAGCAAGAGCCATGTCTAGAAGGGGCCTCAAAGGCTAGTTTGTTTTCCTTAGGAGCACATGGAGAACCACAGACGAATGGCAAGGTATCGCATGACTAAAGTGGTATGTGAGGAAGCCCAGCCATGCAGCAGTGTGCAGGACAGATTACAGCAAGGAGAGACTGGAGACCTCCAAAGGAGAGAACTTGCAGGAAGGTATGGGGTGATGAAGGCCTGAAATAGGATGGTGACGGGGAAAACAGGCAGGAAGAGATGGATGGGGAAGAAATTAGAAAAGGACCATTAGTCCTTTCTCAAACTCTTCTTATTTTAAGACTCGAATATTCCCTACTGTCTATCACATATATGACTCATGAAGCCATTATTTTCATTAGGAAAGAAACGGGTTGGGGAAGGGGGGAGATGTATTCCAAGTGGAAAGTCAAGGTATATTTTTAGCTACATTAAGCCAGCCTTCTGCTGCTCTGCACACTGATGTAATTCCAACATAAAACATAATCTATAATATTCCCGGGGAACAAATCCAATTCTGGGTCATATAAATTTTCATATAAGTCCATCACAATTCATTCCCAAAACATCTCATTCTCTTTGAAAGCTGGAACTGCAGCAAGTGATCAAAATGAGTAGTTTAAAATTGCTCTGGAATTTCCAGAGATGCTAAATCTAACCTGCCCACGGTACAGGACCAATCCCCCAAACTTTAAATCAGAGGTAAAGCATTTTATGTTTTAAAAGATATATTCCTCAAAGTTTATCACAGTGTATTAAAGTCAAATGTGAGTTATTGCTCACCAAATCTGGAGCTGATGTCTCCTCTTGATTACCCTAGGTAGGCGAGAATAAGTATCTTCCAACCAACATATTTTTTACCTTTTCATCTGCCTCTTGCTATTTACAATAGAGTGAAAAATAATATCCAAGGAGTGACTTTGCAGGGTTGGACGAAGTGCAAATCCCATCTGACTCAGGCCTAAATTGTATTCCAGGCCCTTGGCAAGTTCTGCTGCATGGGGAAGAATTATGGAAACTAACTTCTCAATAGCTGGGTTGGTCCTGGAGGAATAATCAGTGAAAAGTCATCTGATGAACTTTCAGCACATTTGCATTGGCTTAGAACCTGGCATATATATTATTGGTCATGCCTGAAATGTACCTCTCTCTGCCCTTGCTGGGGTTTCTGCGTGATGGAAGTAGCTGGGCCATGAGCATGATACCCTGTGAAACCCTAGATTGATGCCATTTATAGCAGAAAAATTATTACTAATGCCATTTATAGCAGAAAAATTTATTACTAATGCCATTTATAGCAGAAAAATTCCCCGCCAATTTTTCTCATCTTATCTGTTGTATATATAGCAACTGTCCAGAACTCAAGATTCCTCCTATGGGTTGGGAGAAGTGTGAGAACAGAGGACATCCTTTGGTTTAAAGCTATCTCAGAAGGATCAGACTTCCCTGGGGGTGTGACAGTATCACCTTAGCAGGCCAAGTCAGAAGAGCATCCTAGGGTACACAGTTTCAAGTGCCCTCCCTTCTGGTCTTTGAGGATTGGGGGCTATTAGGAGGCTCCTCTTCCAGAACACGCCATTAGAATGCAAGGGTATTCTACAAAAATACTTCATGTTAGCCTGTAATGACAGGGAAGGAGGTTGAGGTCTACCAACAGACTTGAAGCCGAATCCTGCCCCCCCCCCCATTTATGAGCCAAATACATTGAATTGGTAACTAAGATCTTTGAGCCCCAGGTTCCTTGTCAATAGACTGTGGTTAATAACACCCATCCCATGGGTCATGATGAGGAATCAAAGAGACAATTCAACAAAGCTTTTAGTCCTGGTTTAGTACACCAAGTACACTTACTGAATTTCAGCTACAATTATTGTTAGCATCACTACCCAGTTCATTTGTTTTCCCAATACGGGGGAGATGTCTACATCTTTATTTCTGCCCTACCCCATATCATACCAAGATTTTGAGACTTACCCCCTTTTTAGGGCAAACTTTTCATTGTTCACTGATTCCTCTCCCAGGAAATGAGCACCTCTACTACCCGTATCTTTTTATTTTGCTTTTCTCTTGTGATACCATATCTTAGCCTCCAAAATTAGGATTATACTTATTACAGCAGGCAATCTTAATCACACTTTACAGGAGCCACTCACAGTAGGAATGACCTCTCGGGCATTCTATCATTATATCTTTCTCAGCCCCCTGAGAAAGGTGGTATGATCCCCAGAGTACTGATGAGGAAAATCAGACTTGCAGCATTTAAATACTTTGCAAATGCCAAGGAAACATGACGGTAGAGGAGAGATTTGAACGTAGGAGTTTATCTGATTCCAAGACCCACGTTCCTAACCACTTCAGCTGTGCGGCAACTGTGGCTGAAGGCCAGGCTGGCCAATTTGACACCTCAAGGATTTAAAATGGTAGGGCAGTGGGAGTGCCCAGCCCTCCTCCCTACTCTGGTGAGAGAGACTTCAATGTGACCACACAGAGAACTGGACACATGCCCTTGTTTTATGGAGAAGAGGTGGACTGCATTGTTTCCCACCCAGGAAATCAGAGGGGTGAGCTGCTTTGCAGCTGAGTGACGGGGAGTGGCCTCAGCCAGAGAAAGCCCTGCTTTCCAGAGGGTGCCCGGGCAAGGAGTAGTACAGGTTAGGCCAGACACAGGGTCCACAAAAATCAGAGCATATTTGGAACACTACCTCAGCCAGAGGGAGCCAACGAATGTGGTCAATTTGCCAGTCCCTTACCAGCTGGGCACTCCGGTGAATGGCCCCAGACTCCTTTGGCAGTTGCCTTGGGCACTGCTTAGGCTACACAGATACCTCATAAGCCAGGATGTGGAAAGCTATGAGGACGACCTCAAGGTCTTACAGGTGAACCCAAATGTTTTGACAGACATCCTGACACCCACAAGGACCACCCATGACCATCCAACCCTCAGCTTACCACTGTCTAAGCCAGAGGGTCAACCCTTCTAGAACAGTCCAGCTGTGCCAAGGGGGACTGGCCAGGGCTAATGAGTGACCACCAGTCAAACCGCTCTGAGGTTAGCTCACTGGCTGCTGTAGTTTATTCCTTCCTGAGAGACTCTCGCTGGAGGAACACCATGCATACTCCTAGGAACCAGGACTCTTGAGGGATGTGGAAGGTTTCTGTCCTCTTCCAGTGCTGGGACCAAAATTCCTAGGGGTCCTTCTTTTTTTTTTTTTTTTTCAGTTGTCTCTGCCACAGTGCCTTGACATGTATTTCTCAGAGTCACAGACAGGTATATCTAACTCAAAGAGCAGCCCTGTTTGGGGCAGGCCCAGAGCTTTCATCTGGTTCATTAGTATTTCAGCCTTCTCAAAAGTAGTATGCTGATCTGACCCCCAGTCCCGCACTTGCTCCTTCTTTACTGGGGGGGGGGGGGGGG
>NC_081558.1:37590612-37630456 GCF_022355385.1 Mustela nigripes | reverse complement strand
GGCGGTATAAGGGATGGAGGCACCGTGCCAAATGGGGGTTAAATACTCTACAACTCTAAAATCCCCACAGAGACTTGGATTTCTTTCACATCCTTAAGGGTTAGATGGGCTTGGACTGCATCACCCATGGCTTCTGAGACAACATGTGTCCTCTGTGACTAAAGACTCCCAAAAACTTTATGAGGCTGCCTAGGCCTGGAATTTTCTGTGGGTTTCCTGCTTATCCTCTCCTTCAAAGACATTCCAGCCAAAACTATAGCACATCCTGCAACAGAAGCAAATCTTGCCATGTGGACAGTACATCACCCGTGTCATGGGCTCATTTCACTGATGTGACCAAAGAGAACGGGCACCAGGCCTGGGGGCTACCATCCCATGTAATCCATTCTTCTTTCAGGGCAGTGGTAGGATCGGAGTTAGCAGAAAATTCTGCTCCTCAGAGTTTTCTCCATGAACCTCCTTGAAGAAGAAACACATCCACGGGAGCACTTTGGCGAAAGCATCAGAATGAGACAAGAGCTGTCTGAGGAGAGTTTCTCATAATGAAATCGACCAGGGAATTCGGTTATTTCTGGGGCATACATTTCAAAAGAAATCAATACATTCATTATGACTGATAACAATCCAGGACAGGTCAGATTTTTTAGGAATTTCACATAACTTCTAGAACACATATTAACCATTTCCATATAAATATTTCCTAAGGAAAGCTTAGCATCACTTACTTGAAAATGGTTCCCATTTAATGTAACATATCAATTAAGTCCTGATGAGTTTAATATCTCTGTTTTACAAGGGAAAAAAATAAATATTTTCAGATGTTCCTGGAGAGAGACCCCTGAAAATCCCAGTGTTAGTTCAAAGTCAACAAGACTTCCTTTAGAATTTTATTTAGGGGAAGTTTGTCAAAAATATCAAAAGGTTTGGGCACCTGGGTGGTTCAGCCAGTTCAGTGTCTGCGCTTGGCTCAGGTCATGATCCCAGTGTCCTCCAGGGGCCTAAATGGAGTCCCAAATCAACCCTGCTCAGCAGGAAGGCGGCTTCTCCCTCTGCTCCCTCCAACCCCCGACCCTTGATCCCCACCCCCACTCACGTGTACTTTCTTGCGCTCTCTCTTGTAAAAATAAGTAAATAAAATCCTTAAAACATATATTAAAAGGTTTTTAAAATATTTGATTGAATAGGATTATAGGTTATAGGTCACTGTGAAACACTGTTTAGCTATCCATCCAACCAAAATGACAAAGATTTCAAAGGCAAATACAGAAAGTTACATGGTTGCAAAAAAATAACTTAGCTCTTTTAATACAGAAGGCTCTGTTTTCTTTCGTAATCAAAGGCATGATCAAGACAACATGAAGCGTAGGAAATTATTTTGATGAAACACAGAATGTTTGCCAGACAACTTAAAAGGTAAAGAAAAACCTGCTACTATCCCATTAAGAACAGACCACTAGTCCAAGAAAACTTTGTCCTCCGAGCAGATGAAAGAAAATTGTTTTACTTTTACATGAGTATACTATTGATGTTTAAAACTTATTTTTTTAAACTTATTTTTTTCTTTAAGTCAGTTAAATAGAGCTATTTTACAAATTTATTTTGGCAATCTCCTCTGGAGGTAGAAAAACCAAATCCACGTAGCACATCACCATGGACAGACACAGAGACCCTGCAACTTTCATTCCAAATGGCAGTCCTTGATGAGGAATCATAGGCTGTAAGGAATCTTTGGGCAAGAGATCTTCCTTAGCAATCTAGGGCTAAAAAGCCTCCTTTCAGGAAAAAAAAAAAAAAGAAAAGGAAAGAAAAGAAAAGCCTCTTTGCCCTTCTACTCTCCCTTTTCCCCCAGTCTTTGTGGGCAGTCTTTTGGCTGTCTCCAGTGGGGTTTACATTTCAAAGACATGATAAGATTTACAACATCAAGAGAGAGAGAAAAGAATGAAAGGTTTCTCCTAGGAGTTTTGAGGGGTAGAGTCTCCTATTCCTAGAAGTCTAGGTTAATGGCTATTTAAAATTGTCCTTTGTATCAGGGGTCAGAAGGCATGGGACAGTCCATCTGTTTCCTCCTGGATCACCACAATATCCTCCTGTTTGTTTTCATCACTTTCCCATGGATTCTACCTCTTAGGTCTTTTTTTTCTTTTTTTACTTCTTAGCATCTTAATCAGGCTTTGTCATCATCGCTCAGACCTTTATCCTAGGCGGCTGGAACCCTCCTAGCTTTGCAGAACCACACACTAAGGTCTCCAAATCCTCATCCTACTCCCCCTTGCCATCTGCTGCCCCAGAAGCCAGCAGAGTAGGGAGCACTCACCCGTCCTTCTCTAACCTTGGCTCTACTTCCAGCTTTCTTCTTAGAGCCTCTACTCTGGCATCCGCGGTCAGCCCACTGTGACATGACAGCCATGTTTCCCTTGTCTTGGGCCACCACAGACCAGCAGGTTCCCTCACCCCGCCAGCAAATCTGAAAAGTTTCTATAGAAGTTAACTGGGTTCAGTCAGATATCTCATTTCATCCAGATATCTCAACATCACACTACTATCTCCAGGCTGTATTTTGGGGCAGCTTCTGGGAGCAGGGAAGGCAAGTGGAATGCACACTCCAAGGACAGGGGACAGAGTGAGAAGCACCTGATTGCCCAGGGTCCAGCTGACACATAGGCAGGCGGTCTCTTGATGACCTCCCGTGACAGAAGCTTATATAATATCTACATATGCTTTAGTGGGAAACATCAACCATTGGACATTTCTAGGCCTCTTAATTATAGGGGAGAAAAGACAGACCACACACTCATGGCTATAGCTTAGCACCTACATGAAAGCTTCAGGTGACTACCTCAGCACATGAAAGGGATATTCTGAACATTTTTATTATCACCTGCTGTTGGTTAGACACATACTGTGGATGAAATTTTAGTATGTCCCCTCTTTTTGTGGCAAAAACCGATTAAGGCTTTCTTTGGAATGGGGATAGAGCCACGTTTTGTGAGGCTTGATGCTTAAAACTTGGGAGAATCTTTCTAAGAATGAAAAATGCAAAAACATCTTAATTTTGCAATTTGGTAAAAACAAAAAACAAAAACAAAAAACATTTTAACAGGTTGAAAGGGGCCCAAGAAAGGACCCCCAGAAGCCTAAGTTTCATCAGCTTCAAGGTAAATCATATCTGGGATACAATAGAGCAAATTTTTCCTGCACTCTGTTGGTAGAAATCTAGAAATCAAAGAGACAACCAACTTTACAGCTAATCAGAAGGAGTCTCGGCAGGGCATTTGCACATGCTAGCATTCTCCTTTGGTCTAAACAGTCCTGTCTTACAGGAAAAGGGCACAGCAAACTTGGCCGTCATGCTTTCGAACAGTACACAACACATAGTCTCATCTGACAACTTAAGAAGTAAAATATGCTATGCCAAGAGGTAGCTCAGAATTCACTGCAGGATTCTTCCCAAGGATTCCCCATAAAGGTGACATAATTGCACATAGTTATTCCAGCAAGTGCTTACAGCTAAATTATTCAGTGGGAGCTAAGACTCCAAATTTCAGTTTTGACTTACCCTACTGTTTTCATTTCTTCTTCAACATCTTTAATTTATGGTTGTCTGAAAATCTAATTAGTTATTAATCCTTAGGAATTATGTGCTACAAGCATGATAAGAAACCAAAGAGGACTAAAGGAAGGTGAAAGAAGAAGATTTAACTGAAAAATTTATTCATAATGAACTTCTATGTAGGTGGGGGTTTTGCTACAATTACCGTAACTACAATTAAAAAATAAGACCCTTTTTTAGCTAAGTGATGGTGTCTCAGCACTTACCTAAGGCTGTCTGGCAGCATAGTAGTTTCACACAGATATTTTGTGGAGAAAGCATTCTAAGAACCAGTGGTATAATATGACTCCTTCTTGGAGACTCATGGGGCATATTAAAGGCTCTGAGAAGTCCTGCAGTAAAAAAAAAAATCCTGCACATACGTTTAGTTCAGCATTTTCCAAACATATTAACTAAAGAAACCCACCTATTAATAAGGGGAAATATATCTAAAACACTGATTTAAGCATTTATTTAACATTTCGAAAGCATCATAGATGATGCACTTCCTTGGGTAATATAATTCTTTTAGATAGTTGCACAAGACAGTTTTTCAGAGAAAATCAAATGACCCACCCCATCTCTGCAACCACACTGCTTCAAATAGGAATCTGCACCAACATGGAGCATCCATCTGCTTTAGCTCACAGAACTAAGATTTGGAAATCTTTTCAACATGACATCCAACAGAAGATTTTGATTCTGCCACAGGGAAGTAGTGACACCCCCTCTCTTCTTATTTTTCTCTTTGTTTCATGGTATGCGACTTGCTCTTTCCTTCCGTGTATCCATCCCTCTAAATATATATCTATGCTCTTATTATTATTATTTTTTCTGTTAACTGTTCTCAATCTGAGAACTGTAAAAGTGCTCCTTTATTGATTGATGTGGCTAAGAATCTAAAAGAGGCACAGCTCTGGGGCTGCCTCATTCACATGATGCCACTTCTGCTTCTTCCAAGGGGACTCTACCTTTTGGTCACAATTAGGGCAAGCCGGGGGACATGGGATAGCTGCTGGGCTTTCACAGAAAGCTACTCCCAAAATAATAAAGAAACTGTTGGTGTACCTGGATGGCTCAGTGGGTTAAGCCTCTGCCTTTGGCTTAGGTCATGATCTCAGGGTCCTGGGATGGAGCCCTGCATAGGGTGCTCTGCTCAGCGGGGAGTTTGCTTCCCCCTTTCTCTCTGCCTGCCTTTGCCTACTTGTGATCTCTGTCTAATAAATAAATAAAATCTTTAAAAAAAAAATAAAGAAACCGCAACTTCCATATTAATTAGTTATATCTGACATTTGGTTGCACATTCATGGATTTTTCTATAAAAGAATGGCCTTGACCTCCGAGAGGCAGAAACCCCTGCTCCTAGGGTAACAGGATTATCTTCATTCTAGGATAACTCATTTTACGCGAGCTGCTGAGAATAGAGAAAGGAGTGCAACATTTATTCTGGGTATTATGGAATATTTTGCTTTTTGTGGTTCCTGCAAACTTTTCAAAAAGGACCACACCACTCCCTCCGTTATGCACACTCATAATCATCTTTTCCACTTACAGGGTCGTGTAAATTCTCCAACCTTCACTTCCTTCGCCTGGTTCATACAGATCACATTCAGATCTCATAGTTATAATAACGATGAAATGAAAAAGTGCACGGGAATCACTTAGGAGAGGGGCAGACACATGGCAAATATACAATAAAGAATAATTATTTCAATCCAAAAGCATGAGGAGGACTCCAGTGGCGACTTTTTCCCTCATTGTCAGAGTAAGAGGGACTTTGTAGGTGCAAATTTCAGTTTCCATGAACTTGGTGGAGGCTTTCTTTTATAACATTTACATATAGTTGCCCCCCCATCTAATTAGTCATGAGTCCTTTGAAATTATGAGCTATAGCATGATAAGGAACCAAAGAAGGCTACAGAGAGGGAGAAAGACAAATAGTTGGCTATTAAATGTTCATTCATAATGAACTTGCATGTAGATAGGATCTAAGCCACAGTTGCCCTAAATTAGCAAGAAATTTGCATCACTAAGAACAGTCCTGCCATTTCCATTACGCAGAACCTGTTAGATTTATGTTTGAGTAAAATGGAGCTAAATTGGGCTAAAATCACATTTGGGGGCCTCACTATAAATTAGCCTGTGAAATCATTGAGATTGAGGTGAAATTTCCAAAAGCTTCGTCTTCATTGGGAAAATGAACAGACCAACAATTCCTGAGTGTTAGCTCCTCCCCACTGCAATCTGTTACTTTTACGTCCAACGTCAAAGGCAAGCTCTCCTCATTCCAATTGTACCCTGAACACTCTCCCCCATAAAATACGGTTTAAAGGCCAGCTGCAGTGTGGAGCCTTTTCTCGGAGCCTACAGTTTCAAACAAACGACTGGGCAGAAGCCAGGATCTATATGGGCTCACGAAGACTGTAAAACATTTGGTGCCTAGTGGAAAAAGACGCCTGTGAGCTCTGCCAGACGTTTTCAGTTTTCTTGCACCTGTGCCAAGTGTTTTTCAGTTCCCCTACCCCTTTCTTTTGGGGGTGGGGGAAGCAAGGAGTGGAGAGATAAGCAAGCTTTCTGAGGGCATATGCCATAGGAATTGAAAAACTTGTTACCACCATTAGACACTCATTTCCTGCCCGGTCCCCTTTCTGAAGGCAAAATGAGGACTTCCAGCCAATCTTGGTACTGACATTCTGAGCGTTTGTGCCTACTTGACATTCATTCATCCTATCCTATATCCCCCTGGATTCTGAAGAACACCCTCCTCCCCCACCCCCCAACCCCGGTCCCCTCCCTGCAGTCTGTCTGAAACCTCTTTCTCGAACTCGGAGTTGAATCACCCCTGCCCATCACAGACACTAAATTGCCAATTATTTCAAGGAAATAATTTGCACGTTGAGACAGTTTGTAACATGCAAAAATATGTGTGGAAGAAAGTATATGTTTCTTAAAGCAAGAACACCCAAAATGTTTTCGGATGAAAGTGTGAAAATGTCTAAACATAGATGACATGATACAGATCATGAGAAAGTCAATTTGAAATTACCCTGGAACCTTGTGATAATGTTTTCAAAAGAAGGAGAATTCAGGGGAAGGGAGGTCCTTTCCGGGCCCTGCACAGTAGCGTTGAATATAAAGAGTTCTACAATGATGTGTTTATTCCTTTGCACCATTTCAGTGAATTCAGCAACTCTGAGTTCCCCCTCCCCCATTTACAGATAAGTAAACTGAGGGTTAAGAAGATGAAGTACATGAAGTCATACACCTAGGGAGCAGGGCTTGGACTTGATCCCAGGTCTTGTCTCTGAGCTCTCACACACTGATAGGCTGGCCATGTTCCTCTCCATGAGAAGCCCCTTCAGCTCTTAGAGTTGTTGATGGAAGAAAAATCACACTTAGAGATTCATTCCTTTGGCTTAAACTTGGATCTCTGTTAAGATATAAATGTTCTCTCGAGACAAAATATACAGCTTCATCAACCACTTTTCTTACCAGGAAGGAGAAAATTAAATCCTTTTCCCTGGGCATGTTTCACCAGATAGAGAGGGCAGATGCATCCCTGGGCTGCTGCAGATGGCAACAGAGCAAGAGGATGGCAGCTGCAGATGGGAAGATGGTGCCAAAGAAGGGTCTTAAAAATGTAAACTAAAACTTGTCACGTCTTTGCTTAATATCTTCAATGTTCACCCATTGTTCCCTGATAAATTCCAAGTTCCTCACCAAACTCATGCCATGATTCTTGCACAGAGCTTCTAGCCTTAGCAATCCGTTTCCCCCCAACACAAGGAGCTCTTTTCTACCACAGGCCATTTGCTTTGGCTGTTCGTTCAACCAGCTAACTTTGATTCACACTTCAGATCACAGATTATGGGTCTCTTTCCCCTGAAGCCTCAATTAAATTAGGAGGCCTCTCCTTCTGTTTCTTAGCACCTTTCTTTTCCTTCATGACACTTAATTCAATTTGTAACTCCATTGGGGGCAGCAACAATATGTCTTATAGTCCCTGGTATGTAGACTCTGGTAAATAGTTCCTAGCACAGAGTCAGAATAGATTTCATATTGTGTGAAAGAATGAATGGATACAGGGCAGCACAATGTACTCTCATATTCCCTGATTGTTCAGTGAAAAAAAGTACATCTTGGAAGTTCAGCTAAGATCTTAAATGTTTGCTTGACTAGGCACTAATACAATTTTTTTCTTTTTTTCTTTTTTCTTTTTTTTGGAAACAGAGAGAGATCACAAGTAGGGAGAAATAGAGGAGGAAACAGGCTCCCCGCTGAACAGAGAGCCCGATGCGGGGTTCGATCCCCAGACCCTGAGACCATGACCGAGCCAAAAGCAGCGGCTTAACTAAGTGAACCACTTCAGACACCCTAGGCACTAATACAATTAAAGGAGATTCTTGCTTATGTGGGTCTATAAAAGAGACTCTGCCTTATAAAAAAGTCTAGGGTCTTAGATTGCAATTCTATTTTTTTTAAACATTTATTGATTTATTTTAGAGCGCAAGAAAGAGAGCATGAGTGGGTGAGGCAGAGGGAGAAGGAGAGAGAATTGCAAACAGGCCACATGTTAAATGCAGAGCCTGACCCGGGACTGAATCCCAAGACCCTGAGATCATGACGTAAGCCAAAATCCAAGAGTGAGATGCTTGACTGAAGAAGCTACCCAGGCATCCCTTAGATATCTATTTTCTAAGGCCTAGGTGTTCTATACCTCTATATAATACCTACATATATACGTATTAGTACTTATGTTCGTGTTATATACACTGCCTATATGTAATACATGTATTATATAATATATAGGTAACAACGTGATTATTATTTCATTACTACTATCATTACAGTGCTTATTATTTATTATTATTAGAGTGGTCCCCACTGGCCTGAAAACTTGCTAAATACTAGACGCTGGCCTGGGCAATTTATATGTATCTTTTCAGTTCAAGTTTCACAGTAAGTAAATAAATAAAATAAAAAGTTACCACTACACTACCTTCATTTTACAGATGAAGAATTAAGACTTGGCATGATGAAGATATCTGACTGAGATCTCGTAGAGCCAGGATTAAAAGCTACGTTTATTCCAAGTTATTTATCTTCAAGGACAACTGACTTCCAGTTCATTATTCCAAAGCAAAACAAAAATCCAAAAGTAAACAACAAAAAATCCTCCTCTTTATCCATCTTTCCACTTCTTACACACACACACACACACACACACACATACACCACACACACACATCAAGCTTAAGTAAAACAGCAGAAATCTATTCTCTGATGAGAGAAAAAGAAAAGCAGCAGGACCACAAAGGCCACAAGACCGGCAGAACTGTCTGTGGGCATCTCGTCACCTCATACAGACTCCCTCCACTCAGGGAGTATTTAATATGGTGCCCGAGTGGAGACAAGATAGCGGTCAAGGGCAGCGGAATGGACAAGAGGCTGGCCTGCTCTTCCCCTGCAGCCTCCACGGCTCCTCCGTCTTAGGCACCGTGATCCCACAAATGTCTCCATTTCCACACATCTAACATTCATTCAACACACACCAGAAGCCGTTCATTGAACACTGTGCTCCAGGGGCTGTTGAAGTGACTCAAAATTCCACTTCCTAAAAAGAGGAGGAGCAGAGGTTTCGGAAGGCAGAGGGGGAGAAGGAGGGAAAAGAAGAGAGAGAGGTCCGTGGCTCTAGAATTCTGACAACCCTTCCAGCTCTGACACTCTCAAATGTGGACTTCTTCAACCCTGGACACCTGGATCTGTCCATCTTTAAAAGGGGGATCACTCCCCGGGTGCGGTCGTCAAGAGATCGTGGTGATGTGTGATTCCAGAAGAAAAGAACTTAAGTGGAAACTGCTCAATTAGCTGTGAAGTTCTTACTGTTGCTCCGGGAGTAACCAAAAAATCTTTTCTCCTAGTGAGGCATCTAATCATTCCTCAGGACCCATGAGGGAAAAATTCTAAAGGCCCACCCAACGGTATTTGCAGATCTAGAAACTCCCAGTGAAGATATCCTTCGCAGTGCCATGCCCCAGTTGCGAAACATTAGTCCCTTCTCAATTTAACATATCTTCCTGGGTTGTAGAGACTCTTCCACTAACAGGCAGAAGTGCATTAGTGGGAGATTTATGCTAATATCTCAGCAGTGGAAATCATGAGGCTCGCTCTATTCTCATTCCATCCCAGACAAGTAGCCCGGGTACGTCCTTTAACAGGATTTCCAGGAAGGATGCTGTAGCTTAAGAAATGCTGATTTGCTGGCATTTATGTATTCCAGGAAGAGGGCTGTCTTAAGTGTATCAGAGCCTAGAGCAGAAAATTATTTTAATGCCCCCTCCTCCCTCCACACATCCCCAGCCTAAGAGAAGAGCAGAAAATATCCATTGGCTACTAAAATGCTGGCACTGGCGAGGGGCCTGGAACCGTCACGAAGAGCCCTCATGAGACAATAGGACAACCCTTCTGGAGAATGGGGGTGCTATACAACCCCAGCAACTGCTCCTAAGATGGCCCTGCCAGCATGTGTAACGGCCAACTGGTTCATCTTGCTAACTATAACGCTCAGCATATGGGGAGGGAGTGTTTATAGATATATACATACACCATACATCTTTCACAGCAAGTACATATAGAGACCATCCAACTGTATATTTTGCAGACATACAAACACGCACATATATTGTCCATATGTTCAGACAATTCTTAAGCTATATCATGAACAAATAAGGATCTCTTTTACAATAAAAGTTCCTAAAGGTACTGTAGTGGGCACTTTCGTGTGAGTATTTTAAAAATGAACAGAGGTGGGCTTGAATCCCAGCCTTACCTCTTGCAGCTATGGGACCTCTTCTATAAAATGGGAATAATACTGGGACCCTCCTCCCAGGATACCTGGGAGGACTGCGTGGGATTATATATAATTATATATGTGAAGCATGAAGCACATTTTTTAGCACAAGGTAAATTCTCAGCAAAGGTTAGCATAATTAATAGCAGATGCCGTAGCGGGTTGTGACCAGCAAAATCTTTCCAAACTAAAAGAAGTCCAAAAAAAAAAAAAAGAAAGAAAGAAAGAAAAAAAAGGCAAGATACTATGGAGGGCTCATTGACAGCCTTCCCCTTACTGCCTCTCCTCTCCTACTCGCCGTACCCCAGATGCCCCCCTATCATTCTACTTACCCTACTGTCAATCTCTCCCTTCATGACTCCATGACCTTCTTGAAGTCAGGAACTAAAAGTGTATTTTTCATCTTCGTTTTTCCAGCTACAGGGTCAGAGATTGGATCATGGTAGGTACTCAATAAATACTGATGGAATAAACTACTATGAACAGATAACATCCCCTGGGCAGACAGATCTGTAAATGGGAAGCGTCATATGCGGTCATTCAGGGAGACGGAAGAATGTGAATTATCCCAGTAAAAGCTGATTTCCTAAACAAAGAAGTCCGCATAAGGAAAAAAGAGTACAAAAGAAGACACATACTTTCTTCAAACATTTTCTTTCAGTGAGACCATATAGATGTACGTATTCTTTCTAATCTTTTAGGATCATGCCAAAGGACAAGAGGATATGTGATAAAGTCCGGCATCATTTTTCTTGCATACACCACCTCATTAACACATAATCGGAATGTTCAGCCTTAGCTCTTAAAGAGCGTATAGACCCTCCAAAAAAACAAAACAAAACAAAAACCCGAGTGAGGAATTCCTCTAGATATTCTAGTTTGTGTTGTGGTGAATTTGGTGAATCCAAATTCTTACCTGAAATGTGAATCCTTAATGCACAGAGCTGTTATGGCTATGCTGAATTTGAGTTTTGGAACAGAGACAGAAAGATCTCTAAATGAAATGTGCTCTTGAATGGCAAACTAAAAATGCAACCTAATTAGCATGAGCAAAGGTGTTTTGGTGGCCCAGTGTAAAGAGCAACTAGGAAAGGTCAGGACGCCCCATTTTAAAAACTACCTTTCTCCCAGGAGGACCCTGGCCCCAACTTAGTACCACCATCAAAGGGGATTTTTAATGCTAAGATTTCCTTGTCCTATCCTTATGCAATAGTCCTGAGAAGCTTACCATATGAAGTCACTCTAAGCCATTAACACCTCATCAGGAATTCATTACCCAGTGATTTGGCAGAATTTCTGGAGGAGACTGCAGAGACAGCGGGGTAAGAGAAAAAGAATCAGTCCAAATCCTTGGATTAGATCGATGAAGTCACAGCCCACACTATTATTTTTTAGCGACACAGATCTGTAGACCTGGGTCAGCTTTCAAATACCCACTTCCCTAAGGAAAGGATTCCTTCGGATGCTCACGTGATTCATGGGACTCAGGCGAAGTTTTAGAGCCAGAGTCTGAAGAGAATAAACCAATCACGGTGAGGCATTGCCCTCGAAGCTCTGATTGGTCCATGGGTGGCCAGGTGACCTAAACGGAGCCAATCAGACTGAAAGGAAGAGGTCTTCGTTCTCACTTTCAAGTGGCAGGAGTAAGGAAGTGAGGTGTCCCGGTTGCTACTGACCACACCTGATGTCAATGATTAAATCAGTACCATACCCATGTTCTTATCATTGGCAGAGAAGAGAAAAAAGAACCAAGATCTCTAATATTGTTAAACTACTGTGTCAGTTAAAAAGCAAACCTATTCATCTCTAGATGTACTGTTAAGTGAGAGATAATTTTTTTAATAATTTTTATACTCAAGTCAATTCAATGCCAGCTTTTGTGATATAAAAGAAAAACTACTGCATTAAGTGTCCATATTGATTTTAAGATGTAGTTCAATTTGAAAACATTAAAATGTATATGGGCAGGTGGGGGGGGGGTGGTACTTATTAGAATTTGGGAAATAAGCTATAATACAAAAATAAGTTAGAATTGGTTTGGTTCATGATTTTGAAATTAGAATGTCCACTTAGGATTTATGATCTATAATTAGAAGTGGTTCCAGTTCAGTGGTTATTCTTTCATAGAGGGCCGCCTAAAAAAATCGTAGGCCCTGCTGGTATTAATTGAGTAGATAATTGAAAGGATGGAAGATTAACCTTTTCTCGATTTTTCATTTGTAAGCATATGAATACAATAAAACTAGATCCTCTAAGAAAAATAGACTGTTGAGAAGACTTGGGAAAAAATTCTTTTTAGGTATCATGAAGTACCTCTAACTCATACATTTTTTTTTATAACTGATGTCTATTTACCTAAATCCAGAATAATTAAATAGTTGTCCCCCCCTTCCAGGATTCTTGATTTCCACACCACATCTCACTTAGCACCTTTCTTCCCCATGCCTTCATGTGCATTCTACTTTGGCTGGACTTTGAGCTTAAGTTTCAATTGCTTTGAGAGCCTAAGAATACTCTCCTTATTTAGCCACTTAAGCTCTTTTAAAGATATCAAAAAATGACACAATTTGCCATTGAGACAAGGTGAAATAATGGTTTCCTGCAGTAAAACGTTTCTCTTGTCGCCATGCTTCATACTGTCTTACTAAATATTCTGGGGTAAGAGTGCTTCACTGAGGGGTGCCTGGGTGGCTCAGGGGGTTAAGCCTCTGCCTTCAGCTCAGGTCATGATCTCAGGGTCCTGGGATCGAGTCCGGCATCGGCATCGGGCTCTCTGCTCAGCGGGGAGCCTGCTTCCTCTTCTCTCTCTCTCCTTGTCTCTCTGTGTACTTGTGATGTCTCTATGTCAAATAATAATAATAATAATAATAATAATAATAAAGTGTTTCACTGAAGCCCAAGAACAAATAACAAATCCATATAATCATCCAAAAATACGCCATTCAGTCAAAAAAAACGGAAGCTCACACATCACTTAGGAAAAATACGAGAAATTACACTGAATGGGATGCTTCAGGAAAGGAATGTTCAGCTAATCCAAGGGAGAATTTTATCCAGAGGTTCTCACTCCAAGTACCTCTCCTGGGGAGCTCATTTTTGTTTTGCCTCTTTTATTTATTTATTTTTTTAAACAGTCATTCTGAGTCCCCAGATGCACAGATAGGGGCACTGATAACATAGTAGGATACACTAGATCATGTCCCCATCCCTTTAAATGCATAAATTTTTTTCTCATGCTGAAAAGTTAATAAATAGCACCTTTAGGAGAAGACGTTAAGACTCTTTAAAGGAAAGCAACCCTATTTTTTTTTTTTTTAATCATCTTCAGAGAACAAAACCAAATAGGGACACGGTTTTTACCTAGTTAATGTAATTAAGACAGTGGAAAACAAATGCTGCAGAATTTCAAGAAGTATGAAGTTTTGTCATTTTGGCACACAAACACTGTAATCCATCAACAACTCGAAAAAAAAGTATTTAAAAAAGATTTTGCAAGAACTACCCAGTTTGAGCATTGAATTCTATTATTTATAAAGCACATGTTAACAGTAGTGGGGGGGGAGGAGGGGTATCAAGATAATATGACGCCCGCACAGGTGACTTACCAGTTACCATATAGACTCGCTTTTTTAGTGAAAGTGTTTTTTTGTTTTTTACTACTGTGAAAAACCTGGGCAAGTTTAGCCCCACTGCTTGAAATATTCAAAATATTAAAAATGGATTTAGATAAGGCAGGACAAATAGGTGGCATTTGATATGTTGTTTTAAGAATTAATCTGAATTGATCAGTGTAGCACCACGTCAGCCACATGACAAAGAGAAGAGAGACTATTTTAAAGGGAATTCATGCTGAAAAATCAATGGTTGAGGAAACAGTAGCTTGTATTACAATCTATTAAACTCTCAAAGCATTAATACAATAGGGTAATAATATCTCCATAAGTCTAAATTTAGGCCACTTATATTTATCCAAGAAGAAAAATGCGATAGGCTGTTAGTGGTTAAGTGTGCGAGCCATAATTTATATATCCCCCTAATCCCTGCATGGCGCTGGATCATCTAATGTAGATGGCTTCAACGTCTTCAGTAGGAGAGAACCAGTATGAGATTAGTTCTGGAGGATGCAATGAGGCACACTTAACTAAGAGAAGAAAATTCTTGGAAAACTAAAGTTTCAAGAAAGAAGCAAATAACTGAGGTATAAAACTAATATTTTCCCTAAACCAATGTCTTTTCAAGATAAACATAAATAACCCCTACGGAAAATGTATCTCCTTGATATCATTTTCTTCCTTAAATAAAATATTCAAAGAATGAAAGAAAGAGAGAGAGAGAGAGAGATAAAGGAACAAAGGAAGGAAGGGAAAAGAGAAAAGAGAAAAGGAATGGGAAAAGAGAAGAGAAGAGGAAAGGAAAGAAAAGAAAACAAAAAAAAAAAAAAAAAGAAAGAACTCAGATCTTGAAAATGAGCCCAGCTGAAAATTCTGAAATTCCCAGGTTCTCATTCTGTTGTGGTCAGCTATGAGAAATAGTGGTGCTGGATTAGCTTTTAGGGAAAATATCATTATCTTTGTAAAAGGCTCTTCCTAGGGTGTTGCCTATCTTGCTATCCTTAGCTCCTCCCACTTGGTGTTTAAGTTCCCCCTTAGCTCCTCCCACTTGGTGTTTAAGTTCCCCCTTAGCTCCTCCCACTTGGTGTTTAAGTTCCCCCTTAGGTGAGCTTCCAAATGGCCAAAGCCACCCCTAACCCAAACATGGGACTGACATCTCACAAGAAACTTGCTGCTATTAGATAGAATCTCTTCAACTCAAATAATATAAACAAGCATGCCTAAGCAAACGAGTGTAATGAACTTTTTACCCCTTTAAATAACGTGCAAAAGCTGGCTGGAACAGTTTCTTAAAGGCACTGAATTTCCATGGACTTAAAATGAAGTTTTGTTTTCTCTTTCTCCTGGATGCAGGTGGGACCATAAACTTTCTAGCGTGACCCAGGGAACTCCCCATGGCTAACATGAGACTGTCACCTAAAAAGAAAAAGACCACTCGTGAAACAAAGTCACACCTTGGGGAGGAAAATCTGTTTGGGTTCCAGCAACTAACAAGCCTATAAGGAATTTTAAAATATTGTACCTGGCCTGTGGTTACCCATTGAATGAAAGCATAAGATGTAAAATATGAAACTTAATTGAACAAAGCTTAACAGAAAGTTCTCTGTAAAGGGAAGCATATTTCTAAAGGATCAGATCAGCTGTCCAGATGAAATCATCACGGTTGCAGTACTATCTCCTTGTTAGCTTACTTTCCAGAGAAAAATGATCACATCACTGCTGACTTTTCAAATCACTTATCTGCACAAACCAAATCACTTCCAATTTAACCTTGAAATATGGAAACCTGCAACCTGAAGCTTCTTCAACTTAATGCTCTCTCTCCTTTTCTAACATAGCAGGTGTTTTCCTAAAACTCATGGAAGGGGGTGGTTTTAGGGTAGTTCATTCATTTTTGAATATCCAGTGATTCTTATTTAGATTTTCTGTTTCTTAAAAAGAGTTACAGAAGGTTTAAAGGACAACCGACAGATCCCTAAATACACCACATGAAAGTTACAGTAGAAAAATATAAAAAACTTTCAATTTTTTTTTTTTAATGAAGATCATTCATATTGGGGTAAAAAAAATATTGGGAGTAAAACTCCCACAAAAGACTATGCCTTTTAAGTTCCACCAATGTCTGGATATTTGGTGCCTTTTCAAGATTATTTCAGCCAAAACTAACACTCAGATTTTCCATTTTCTGCAGCACACGTTTTGAAAATATATTTTTATTTATAGCATTCTACATAAAACCTGTAAGTGCTTCGAAGACTATGGGTTTGCTATGTCTGAAGACTTTTCTTAAAACTTATATTCACAATATCTTCCAGGAGAAATATATGACAATGGAGTTAAGCTTTAGCTAACCTAGACATAACTCTTAGGCACTCCCAGATTTACTAGTGATCGTTCTCCACACTTGTCTATCTCTGACACTTTGATATACAAATTTCAGTTTTAAAATGATGATGTTCGGAGAGTCTCCTGAAAGAAGAGTCTGCTTAATTTGTGAGAAAAAGAATATAGAGAAAAAATAATATGGGAAAAAAATTTAATGTGTATTTTCTGGACAGCAAGAAAGTAGGTAGTTATTTCTGGAAATCTTGCACTGCATTAAAATATCACAGAGCCAAATTCTGCCCTCCAATGATTTTTCTTAAAGTTACTTGAGTCCATATGTTTCTAGAAGCTGAATATTTTTCACTGCATTTCCAGGTCTATCTTGCTGTTATTACACAGACAGAATGTCTATATAATTGAATTTTTGTTTTGTGTAAGGACAATGATTTGAATACTTCCCGAAGCGAAATGTGGTCAAAGACTGTAGAGAATTAGGGTTCGTGGAAAATAAATTGCAGATCACCAAAACGTCTCTTTACTTTGCTAATTTTTCATACAACGTTTCTCCATCCACTTAGAAAACTCCAAGAAGACTTGTGAGAACACGACGTAATGTTTAGAGAATTATGATGTGTAGCTATCTCTGAAAAAAATTGACAATGGCCTTTACAATTTCCTTAAAAAAAAAAAAAAGTGTTGTCTCTGTTTAGCTGGTGACTAAAACACAAAGGTCTATGAAAAGCACCATAAATGTAAAATAAGGAAAAGGAAAATCTACACAGCAAGTGATTCTGCTTAAAATTGTTATTCTTAAAGCCTGGTTGCCAATGTAATACCATATGGCCATTAATTGTGCAGTATAACGTAAGATATTATGTGCTTTTCTGTATAATTAATAAATTATTCCGGCAGATTCCAGACATTCAGGAACCTCTACATAAAATCACAAATCTTCTTTTAAGGTTTCTGAACATTTGTCATTTTTCCTGTAAAGCTATATTCATCTTCATACCAAAAGTACCTATTTCACTTTTCAGATAATAAGGGGGAAAAAACTCTCCTACATCTGCACAAAATATGTCTATCCTCATTAGATCCATTTTCTCAATTAAATTCAAGTTTCTCTGTCCAAAAGGCATAAATCTGGGTATTGATTTAACTATAAAATCATGAAACTCCCGGTAGTCTTCTAAAACCATTTTACTTGGATGAGCATATAAGCTTTTAAAATATCAAGTTATTCCAGTATTTAATACACATAACTGCTTCCAGAGGGCTAGAGGCAATAAGGCACAGCTGCCCATTCCATTTGAAGAACTACGACTAGACTACTAGCCAGTGTCTTGCTACTTTCTGGGGATTTTTTTTAAGCGTTTGCTTCTATTTTATTCAGCATGAGTTTGATACCTTCTGAACATGAACCATATCACCAGCAGCCAAAATCAATAACCTATCTAATCAAGGCCCTATAAACTAACAACAGACCCTCGGTGCTCTGTTCCTATAAAATGTAGTTCATTCTAAGTCTTTCTTTCCAAGCCAGTCTAACTTTAAATTTATTATCCTCTTCTGACAAGGTTAGAGCATTGTCTACTCAGAGTTCTAGAAAGACCCTTTTGGAGAGCAAATCAATTACCTCTTGCAAGGAAAAAAAAGAAAAGACCTCTCTAAACTCTCCTTGAAATCTTTTTATTTAGCTTCAATTTTCTGTGGAGAGCAAGGAATCTTCGCCGTGAAGACTTCCTGCAACAACCAGCTACTCCTTTTCACATAAAAGTCATGTGTAAATATTTCATAGGCATGACTCGCACGTGAATTGCACAATATGAAAAAGAGATGTTAAAGAAATATTTCCCTAAATCGTACCAAATATGAAATACAAACATTTTCTTAAATCCATGAAGTTTTGAAGTATAAGCCACAAATTCTCCTTGTATAAAAACTCATATGCTTTTTTGATATCCTGTGAGCTGTGGCTGAATAGCCTTCACTCGATGGCTTCAGAGTGTGTTTGATACTTATGTTTATTTTAAGCTTCTTCAACTGATGTTTTCCATCTTAAAAACGGAGAAGGATTTGTGCCCTGAAAGATTATTCATAGGTAGCAATATAAGCAAAACCAAAAGTTTATCCAAACTTTTCTCCCCTAGATCTGTGACATAAAACACATGTGTGTAAAAACACTTTTCATGATAGCAATTTTCCTTTTATATTTTAGTTGTTTTTTTAATAATATTTTTTCAGATTTTATTTATTTATTTGACAGAGAGAGAGATCACCAAGTAGGCAGAGAGGCAGGCAGAGAGAGAGGAGGAAGCAGGCTCCCTGCTGAGCAGAGAGCCCGATGCAGGGCTCCATACCAGGACCCCGCCGAGACCATGACCCGAGCCGAAGGCAGAGGCTTTCACCCACTGAGCCACCCAGGTGCCCCATATTTTAGCTGTTTAATGAGCCTTTCTCCCCAGCTAGATTCTGAGCTCTTTTGGACAGGGACCTTGATGCCTTCACGTTGTTGCTGTAAGATTTCTTTGGAGTAGAAGCGATCCCAGCACAGCCAGGCATAAATACACAGCTATTGAACTGGATAGAAACCAGCAAACACAGACAACAGCTGGAGAATTTGAACCAAGTATCAGCAAGAACACTAGTGTGAGTTCCACATGTAACCTATTGCTTCTTGGTAAAATATAATCAACAACCCCCTTTAGAATAGAACGGGAAATGAAAACTCAGGGTAAGCGTAATAAATAAGAAATATGCTAATAAGTTGATGGACAAGCAGAAATGTTACTATCTATTGAGAACACTCCTAAGTAAACCTAATATCATAAAGAGGGGCCATAAATAAGGATTGATATGGAAACGTTGGTGCTGATGTTGGCTACCAATGCTAAGTCTAAGGGAATTCTTATCTGCCCTCACTGATCTCACCAGCTTGGGTTTTTGTTTGTTGGTTAGGTTTGGTTTGGTTTGCATTCTTTTAGGATCTACTGATAGCCCCTATTTCAAAGAGCTAATCTCTTTCGCTGCTTTGTTTACTGGCTTTGCATCCATTCTCAGCTTTAGCACCAAGGCAGGCTTTCATTGAAAACTCACTGTGATCCAATTTATTATAAGCATAGGACTCTTACTGATGATGCAAGCTCCGTGTGCCATTATGCTGTTTTTCTTTAAAAGGTGCAACCTCTGGGGGCACCTGGGTGGCTCAGTGGGTTAAAGCCTCTGCCTTCGGCTCAGGTCATGATCCCAGGGTCCTGGGATCGAGCCCCACATCAGGCTCTCTGCTCAGCAAGGTGCCTGCTTCCTCCTCTCTCTCTCTCTGCCTGCCTGCCTCTCTGCCTACTTGTGATCTGTCTGTCAAATAAATAAATAAAGTCTTTAAAAGGTGCCACCTCTGACCCACGTTCCATAGGTTATGACTTGTTTTGCCAATAGGGGTTATGGATGGTCCCTATTGGCCACCCCTCTTTCCCGTCATTCCCTTGCGATCAACCACACACTCATTCAAGATAGCCGCTGGAGGAAGGAGGGGATCTGTGAGCCAGAAATATTGAAGTTCACTAGTTTGGATGATCATTGAACCTATGCCCTTGAACCCATGCCCTTGAACCCTTCAAGCCTGTTAACCAATGTTCTAATCAAGATACTCCGAGAGGACTAGGAAAGCATGAGGAGATGATTCTTTGCCCTTGGATTCTGAATATATGAGCCTTCTGCTGAGTGCATTTTGAGCACAGACACAATGCTGTATTTTTCATTCCTTAAAACTGTTTCTGGGACAGCGGTTCCCTGTGAGGGTGGCTCTCTGTGATTCAAGATCATCATCTTTTTCACATTCGGATATAATCCAAAATCAATAGATTTAGCTACTCTCCTTACAAGCTGTTCAAATGATCCTTCAAATGCAGTGATGACATTAGCAGCACCTGCAGTGACCACAGGCTCCTTCCAGCACGAAGCTTATCAGTGTAGCCATCTCCAGGGAAGCCCATTACCATGAAAGATTTAACAGCTAGAGTTTCACAATGCAGTCGGTGCTGATGATCATCTGGCTCTGTGATGCCCATTTGCTCCCGTAACATGCTTTATGCTGGCAAGAAAGCTGATGCATTTCATTAACCAAATATCCAAGAGATAGAGATCTCCCACTAGGAGAAATTCCAGAGTTTCCTAAGAGGAAGCTTGAAAGGAGTACACTGGTCATGTTTTTCTCAGTTCAGTCTCTCAGTCACCATGTTCTCATGGTTCTCTCTAGCATCCTGCTAGATTTGTACTGTCCAAAATATATTGCTGACCATGTCCAAAGACGGCGAAAATACAGACGCAGTTGCTATTTGAAACATATAATATTAAAGCATGGTCTTTATTTTCACTTAGAATGTTCTGCAAAAAGATCACCTATTTAGAAGATGCCTGAATTCTGTTTGCGTTAGTTAAATGCAAAAATCATTGACTATATATTCTGTACCTGTTACTACAAGGCAAATAACAAGCCATTTATGTTTCCCTTCATCTGCTTATTTAATATTTGTTAGCTAACTACAATTGAATGCATGTATATAGAACTGTGCTGTCCAATATGGTGACCCCTAGCCACATATGACTACTGAGCACTTAGAAGGTGGCTATTCCAAATAGAGATAGGCTATACGTGGTAAATACACACTAGATTTCAAAAACTAAAAACAAACAAATTTTTAAAAAGGAGAATTTTATCTTGATTAATGTTGAAATCATATTTTAGATATATAAATATACTTTAAATAAAATATACTATTAAAAATAATTTTACTTTTTTTACCTCTTCAATGTAACTACTAAAAAATTTTAGATTATGTATATAGCTCACATTTGAAGCTTGCCTTATGTTTGTGTTGAACAGAACTGATTTAGAAGAGAAAGCTAGTTTCAGAGGTCAACTAAGGCAAATAATATCACTGAAATGCAATCATTTATAGCCATACCCATTTCCAATATTCTCTTTCCCTGGAGGTGAAAGAAGAGGAAATCTAAGATGTTTATTGTATAAAACTATGGATCACAATGATTTAGAATTTTAGACTTTTTTTCAAGGCAAGTATTCAATGTTGAACATTCTTTTTTTTTTTTTTTTAAGGTTTTATTTATTTAACAGAGAGAGTCCCAGTGAGAGAAAGATACAAGCAGAGGGAGTGAGAGAGGGAGAAGCAGGCTTCCTGCTGAGCAGGGAGCCCAATGTGGGTCTCGATCCCAGGACCCTGGGATCATGACCTGAGCTGAAGGTAGACAATTAATGACTGAGTCACCCAGGCGCCCCTCAGTGTTGAACATTCTAAAAGAAAAATTGCCATTTCTTAAATTGCCTCAGTTGATTTGGACAAATTTAGAATAGAAGGGAATTTCCTTATCACGAAAAAGACATCTATGAGAAACCTACATGGAATATCCTACTAGACTGAAAGAGGTACCCTAAGATTTTTCAATGTTGTTCAGCAAGTGCTTGCCCACACAATCAGTCAAGAAAAAGAAATAAGAGCCATCCAGATCAGGAAGAAGAAGTAAAACTCTCTGTATTTGCAGATGCCATGTCCTGTTTGTAAAGAATCACACACACACACACATACACACACACATGCAGATGCCATGTCCTGTATGTAAAGAATCACACACACACACACACACACACACACACATTAAAACTAACAAGTAATAGGAAGGTCAAAGGATTTAAGATTAATATAAAAACATCGACTATATTTCCATATACAATGAACAACCCAAAGTAGAATTATACTTTCACAGTAATGTCAAACATAAACAAATAAAATCCTTAGGAAGAACTTTGATTAAAAAATATCCAGAGTCATACATGAAAAATTATAAAATATTGCTGAAGAAGATCTAAATAAACGGAAAGGTGTTGCATGTTCATGGACCGGAATACTCAATATTGTTAAGATAGGAATTATTCTCAAACTGACCAATGGATTCAATGCAATCTCTCTCAAATTTCCATCAGACTCTTTTTGGTCTTGTTTTTCAAAAATCAACAAGCTGATTCTAAAGCCTATTGGAAATGGAAAAGATCTAGAATAGCCAAAGCAATTTTGGAAAAGAACAAAGTTGGAGAACTTTCTCTTCCCAATTTCAAAATTTACTATAAAGCCACAGGAATTAAGACAATGTGGTATTGGCACAAATATAGACATGGAGGTCAGCAGAGCACAGCTGGGATCAGAAATAAATCCCTATATTTATGGTCAATTGATATTCAAAACCCACATTAAGGAAATTCACTGAAGGAATAATAGCCTTTTAAACAAATGATAGTGGTACAATACATGATCTATGTGCAAAAAAAAAAAAAAGAAAAAAAGAAAGAAAGAAAATAGACCCTTACCTCAGAGCATACACAAAAATTAACTGAAAATATATTACAGATTTTAAAAGAGGTAAACAACACAATTTTTAGAAGAAAACAGAAAAATCTTCAAGACCTTCAAAGATATATTATGTATGATATCAAAAGATTGATTCATTAAAAAAGTTGACAAACTGGACTTCATGAAAATTCAGTATCTTTATACTTCTAGAAACATAATTAAGAACTTCAAAAGATGAGCAGCAGACTGGGATAAAATATTTGCAAAACACATATCTGACAGAGTACTTGAATTCAGAACATGCGAAGAACTCCTACATCTCAACAATAAGACAAACAATCCAATTAAAAGTGAGCCAAAGAGGGTGCCTCGGTGGCTCAGTGGGTTAAAGCCTCTGCCTTCGGCTCAGGTCATGATCCCAGGGTCCTGGGATGGAGCCCTGCATCGGGCTCTCTGCTCAGCAGGGAGTCTGCTTCCTCCTCTCTCTCTCTGCCTGCCTCTCTGCCTACTTGGGATCTCTGTCTGTCAAATAAATAAGTAAAATCTTTAAACAAATAAAATAAAATAAAAGTGAGCCAAGGATTTATAGAGACATCCCACTAAAGAAGATACACAAGGTGGTCTAATAAAGCACATGAAATGTTGCTCAACATCATGACTCATGAGAAAAATACAAATAGAAACCAAAAGTAGTTGTGATTTTACACTCACTGGAAAAGCTATAATAAAAAAGAGAGTCAATAACAGGTACTGTAAAGATGTGGAGAAATTGGAACCCTAAGACATTGCTAGTAGCAATGTAAAATGATACAGTCATTTTGGAAAACTGTTTAGAAGCATCTCAAAATGCTGACATAACCCTATAACCTAGCAATTCCTCTACTAGGTATATATCCAAGAGAAATGAAAACATATGTCCCCACAAAGACTTTGACAGGAATGTTCTTATTGGCATTATTTATAATAACCAAAAATTGAAAACAATCTAAGTGTCCATTGGCCGGTAAATGATATGTAAAATGTGTTGTATCCTTATAGTAAGATAATATTCAGCAATTTAAAAAAAAAGGCATTAACTGTGAATGCATGTCACAACACCGGTGAATCTTGAAAACATGTTCTGTGAAAGAAGTCTGACACAAACACTACATATTATTATGTTATATAATTCCATTTATAGGAAGTGTCCAGGAAAGCCATGAAAACAGAAAGTAGATTAGAAGTTGCTAGGAAAGAGAGTAGGAACAGGAAAGGGCTTAAAAGTGAATGCAATTCACTTTTAATGAATGCAATATGATGTTGCAATGATAAAGATATTCTAAAACTGCTTTAGAGGAGTGGCTGCCCAACTTGGTAAGTTTACTAAAAATGTGGGAATTGTACACTGCAAGTGGGTGAATTCCAATATGCCAAATAAAGGCGTTTTTGGTTTTTTTCCCTAAAACACCAAACTGACAAAAACTTACAATCTGGCATTTAAGACCCTACAAAGTCAGGTGTCCTCACACCCAGAATAAAACAAAAAAACCAAAACAATTAACTATGAGCATAGAAGAGTGTGAACCCTAGAGGCAAACACATCAGGCTGCAAATCTGATTCCATCACTTAACAGCTGTGTGTCTTGGGTGAGTGACTTGACCTCTCTGAGGTTTACAATCCTTGCCTGTCAAAAGGGTTAATAATGGCGTCGCTTCGCAAGATCATCCCAAGAAGTGGAAGCTGGGAACGCAAAGCACCCAGCCAAGCTAAGCAGTGTAAATGCTCACTGACTGGTAGCTGGAATTCTTAGCTACATTTCCAAACTACTTCTAGCCTTTTCCAAAATGCTCTGGCTGTTTTGGGTAAACTGTTGGTCCTAGGCATTCCTGATTTGGCATATTGTACTATTGTTCTCTTCACCTAAAGATGTCTATCCATCGTGCCTACCAAAACAACTCATTCTTCAAGATCCACTCATCTTCTTAGAGCACGCCTTTCCACAAGGGATGCTCGTGGAAAGGTCTAAACTCTTCTATGAATTACTGTATACATGTCACTCATGTGATTTATAAGCACATGATACATCATTGCCTTCTACCTTTCCTTGAGTGTATAATTTGCCTGATATGTTTTCATAGTCTCCACTGCCTGAGGCCACGGAAGATATCAAATCCCAGAACTCTTGACTGGGGAGCTCGAACACAACTTCTAAGTCCTTCTTTAGCATCCTTCCAGGTAACCAGGGTGGTCTGAGAGAGATTTACTGACAGATATTCCTGCATTGAGATTAAATCTTGGCAGAAATATATTTACATAGAGAAATAGTCTGTGATTTTGGAATGGATAAATAAAAATGTTTAGGAAAAGGTAAAAGTACTATAAAATGCATATTACAAATTTAACCAAGCAATCAATATCTTCTTGGGCTGCAAGACAAAAAGATACCCAAGCCCATGTCTCCTTATCCTGCTTTCTAAAGGGTTAAGCAATTAAGACTAATGGAAATGAACTCAGTGGGAATAGGCAAGAAAATAAATTTCAGTGCGTTAAATCTCTAATTTGTAAAGAAATTCTGAGCCCTCTCTTCTTGAACTTTCTCAATATACTGCAAACAAGCAACAGTGTTTTTGTGAATGAAACAATGCATTACTGTATTAATCTTCCCTATTAAGGACTTAGCAACACTCCGTTTCTTAAAATAGAAACATACATTGTAAGAAATGTTTCCATATTTTACCTCCTATAGTTCTTTCAAATGAAAAAAATCAGACATTTTGCAGGAGTTTAGACATCAAAATTTCAACCAAAAGACCTGTCTTTATCAAAGGAAATAACTGCTCTCTCTTGTTAAGATTTTTATTCTTCAGACAATTTCTAAATTGCCCCCTTCCTTTTTTAAAATACCTTACAACAGATAATGACCTACATCCTTCCCTTTTTTTTTTTTTTTGTCATTTTTGATGGGATCTTCACTTTTCTGCTTCATTCATTTGTCTTGTCTCTATAAAAGTATTAGTTGTTGAAAAATTGGATAAAACTTCATGGTGGCTCAGTTGGGAGTTTGGGAACAGCATCTTCCTGGCCTCGAGTCAACACGATGAGTGTGACCTTAGATGAGAGCCTCAAAATACAGGGAGATCAAAACACCCACTCCATGTATCACAAAAGTATTTGGGGAGAACAACTGAGACTACAAATATAAATACACAGTGATTTAGGATAAAACTCAAGATCGTCATCACGCTTATTACATTCTTCCTTGGCTCTGAATGGCCAGACCCACCAGAGACAAATCCTCATCTCCCATTTGTCCCAAGAAGTTCAAAGGCATGTTGGTTAGTAAATCTCATCTTTTCTTATTCATGAAGCTGAGGGATGGTCTTCATAAATTAAACTTGGATCTTTCTATTTGAAAGGAAGGAGATATTTGGGGCAGAGGTTTATGTTGAGTCGTGGCTCCCATACTTTGAGCTCTGAGCAAACGTCTCCAACTCTGGTCAGGGTCCCCATCTGCAAAATGGGAGTGAATAGCAAAGCTTATAAAGCCCTTTAGTGCTGCTCAGATGCAAATGCTCATTAAATATTTAGTAAGTCTGTTTCAAAAAGATGCATGTTCAATATTTGAGGAGCTCTAACACCTATCAGCTCTATTCCTTATTCCACTGTATACTTCTCATAGACCTCTCCACTGCTCTCCATCTGTACCAAGAACTGAATTTTCAAAACAGAGTGGTTTTGTAGGAACAGAGGAGAGGGCGGGGAGAGAGAGACTGATTTACAAATATACCAAAGCTGAAAGCAGATTTCCCAAATATCTTGCCCATTATTATAGCAAAATATGGGTAAAAAGAAGGCTTCATTACTGCCCAAGCCAATTTGACGTGTGCAGAGCTAATTAAACATGTCTTAAGTATATAAAATATATCATCCCCAGATAACAGCATACTGTTAAGTTCTTCATCTTATTAACAGCTTGCGTTAATGCTTCTTCCACATAAATTTTATACCCAGACAGGTACGATTTGAGACACCTCACAATAGGAATGACCTAAATTAGGGTGACAGAAGCGAAAGATGGATCACCAGTGCCTGTCTCAATGAGAAGAGGAACGAGGATTGAATCTTCCATTATTGCCCAATTCTAATGTGCTAACACTATCTTCTGAAAAAGCTTACTTCCTCCGGCCTTGGGACCCCCGGGAGCTCTGCAGAGAGGGAAGTGATTTCACAATCCCGAGGGATAAACTCCAACCCCCCAAATCATAAAATCAATACCAAAGGGCCCCCTGAATGGAAAGAGGACACTTGACAAAAGAGGAATGCAAAACCGAGACAGGCGGCACGTCTACGGGTATGTGCACTGATCGCTTAGCATTGTGTTCTGGGAGAAAAGAAAGTGCATAGAACATAAGGAAGAGGACCACCAGGACCTACTTGAACACTACCAATAAAAACAAAGAAAATTTTAAGAATTAATCAAGGAATTCCATCAGTTGATCTGATTGGTCCACACTTTCATATCTTCTACTACATATTTGACTGTCTTAAAACACTCTTCTGGTTCGTGGCCCCCCATCCTTTGGATCTGGTGTCCCCAGTGAATCATTCCCCTAGCCTATATTTAAATGCCCCTTTTGATGCAAACTTTCCCCCTTTGGGGTGCCGCCTCACCGCAGAATCAAAGGCGAAGCCAAAGGCAACAAGAGAACCATGACTCACCATAAGATTCTACAAAACAGCTGGCAACCAAGACCTTTATCACCTTAACTTGCTTAAAACAAGCACTGCTTCTATGACTCCCTGAAACCTGCATGATTTCCCCACTGCTAAATAAATCAAGGCCAAACTCCTTCAAGGAGACAGCTAGTCAAGGCCATTCCCTCAAGTACCAAGGCTCATTTTCTCTTATTTTCCTATATTTTATTCCACAAGTTCTCAGCCTGACTGGGCTCATGTAAGGAGCATTAAAACACCGTGAGCCCTCGGATGCCCCCTCAGACCAATTTAAGTACAGTCTCTTATGGATGAGATGGGAACATGAGAGAAAATATATAGTGAGTGAGGGCACAGCCTCTGGAACCAGACAGCCTGGGCTTAACACTTGGCCACACTATTTCTTTGTTGTAGGATCAGGGACAAGTTGCTTAAGCTTCTTGTGCCTCAGATCACTCTCTATAAAATGAGGAAAATCATAGGCCACTTTTGTTAGGTTATTATAAGAACCAAAAAAAAAAAAAAAAAAAAAGAACACATACAGAGCACACAGAATTATGCTTCGCGCATAGATCGCCCTCAGTAGTGCTGCTATTATTACTATGGTTAAAGATGTAAGGCAGGGATATGTCTGTAAGGACTAATATGTTTTCCCTGATTTAATTTTAATTCATTATTTCAAATAGCCCCTGAAACAGCCTTTAAAAAGCCAATTTCAAGGTGTGTTTTGGTATCACAAAAGCATCACTGTTTCGGTGTTTTCACTGAAAACAAACATCTTGAAAAAAAATCATGGGATGCATAAAACTTCAAGATATGATGTTAAGGGAAATAAACCAGACACAAAAGGACAAATGCTGGATAATTCCACTGATATGACGTAATTGGAGTGGTCAAACGTGGAGAGACAGAAAGTAAAACTGTGGTTGTGAGAGGCTGGACATGGTGGGGAGTCGTTGGGAGTTGCTGTTTGATGAACACAGTTTCAGTTTGGGGAGATAGAAAAAGCTCTGTAATTGGATGGTGCTGATGGTTTCACAGTAGTGTGAGTGTACTTAATGTCACTGAACTGAAAAAAAAATGTCACTGAACTGTATGCTTAACATGGTTCCAATGGTAAATTTCATGTTACGATATTTAACTACAATAAAAACATGTTAAGAGGAAAAAAATTCACAGGAATATAGAATTTTCCTTTTTTCTTGATTATAAGATTACCTTCAATCTCTTAAAAACCCATTTGTATTCTTTTTTCTCTTTCGTGTTCCCTGAGCCATTATTTCAATACTTTATTTTTTTTTAAATTTATGACCTCACTTTTAATAGGTACAATGGGAAATTGACCCAACCACAAAAATAGTTCTCCATGATATCCTTTGCAGTGAATTGGAGCTATAGAAAATGCCCTGTGACTTCCAGGGTTTCCCCAAACAAAAAAATCCCAAGCATTAATGGGTAAATTTTCACTGACATTGTACAGTTTCTGTAGAGTTGACATTTGATTGATGCTGTGACAGCTTTTTCAAACCTTATATACTGTTAGTGCAACCATATTAGAGACTGCTCTTGACTTTGTAAAGTCATTTAAAAAAAAAAACAGGGGTAGGGTGAGGATTAAAAAAATACTTCATTGACATCCCAAGGGCACTTACGTTGACAGAATAATGGCCCTCATTTTGGGATCATTTCCTTGGAAGGAAATGTCTGTGCATGTGTGTGTGTGTGTGTGTGTGTGTGTGTATGTGTGTTTACACATACTTATATACCCTTTCTAGGGACAATGTGTTCCCCCTTCAGATTCATTAAAGGGCCGATGGAACAATGACTTTGCGTACATTTACGCACCGTGCAAGACACTTCTACTGAAATTCAATTGTGACTGTGAATGCTTCAGACCAGATACAATTTTACCATTTTCTGCTACTGGAGTGGGAAGACCAAATAGCTATTTCAAATTCACATTTCCCTTTTCCAATTGATCGTGGCACTCCCCCTGGAACGCCCCCATGTTACAACAGCTCTAACTTTCCAATTCATTTTCACTGGAAAAGTCTAAACATGAAGCAATCCCTTCTACTCTACCAGTCACTGTGGTTCCCCTAAGGGTATTTTTGTGTTGAAGAAAGTCACTGAGTGGCAGACTGATAGCTTTTTGTCTTCCGAAGCTCATTGACTAAGAAAATAATACACATAACGGCAGCCTATTCCAACAATATCCCAAGGGGAAACGAGTCTATTGCCACCCACTTTTAGTGATGGGGAAAGAGAGGGTTAGGGAATAAAACACCTTGAAAGAGGGGAGGGGGCTACAGGAAAGAACATACCAATACTCTATGTTTTGATGGAAAAAGTAAAAAAAAATATCGTAAAAACTGTGCCTCTTTAGAAAATATAGAATAAGGTACCTACTGTCACTTCTGATTAGAAGAGAGTTAGGAAGAAAGATTCATTGGTAATAGATATTTCACTGAATCTGCACATTGCTTTTCTAAATGAAAATCCAAAAATGAAAGGGACATCAAAATGACTCTTTGTTATTCAGAGGACAGACCTGTCCCTACTTTCAGGGACTATCAATGCTCAGAACCATATAGTTGAAGTGGTGATTTTATATCCTCCCTTGAAGTGTTTGATACTGGTTTTTTTTTTTTTTTCCCTTAATGGTATTGCAAACCAAGTGTTCAGTTTCAATACAGAAATATAAAATTTGAAGGATAAACGTATTTCTGTGGCAGGTGTCATAACTAGATATTGTATTTTATAAATATTCTCACTTTCATGTGTATAAAAGCAGCATAATTAGGAAAAAGGTCCAAGGATCATGGAATTATATTTCTGTTTATGGTTTTTATAAACACAGCTCTGCTTTACTCCCAGCTCTATAAACAGCAGCTGTAAAACATCCTTAACACCATTTGTTAATAATCTGATTTCATTTAAAATTGCTTCCTTCCTTTTGTACATGCTTTTTTTTTTTTTAAGATTTTTTTTTTTTTTTTTTAATTTAGAAAGAGCAGGAGGAGGGAGGGACAGAGGGATAGGGAGAGGACAGACTCCTGGCTGAGCGCAGGACTTCATCTCATGACCCCAAGATCCTAACCGGAGCTGAAATCAAGAGTTGGAGGCTCGACTAAATGAGCCACCCTGGCACCCTATCTATATTTCTTAAACAACAATAACAACAACCACAACTACAACAACAAAACCTCATTTACATCTATTTTAGAGAACTAGCAGACTGAAAAATAATTCATTTATGTCCTCAAACACAAAACTTCTAGGGGCTTTGAGTTTAAAATGACAATGACATCAGAAAGTAAATAAAACAGGCGGTATGGAAGAAGAAGACGGAGGAGGAGGAGGAGAGGAGGAAGCAGAAGAAGGAGGAGAAACCATGTACTTGATTAGGCAATAGGATTATACACTATTATGTCTTAAATTTATCTTATTATAACATTACATTTTGAAGTACAGCCTAAAAAAATAATACCCAGAATTTATTTGGTATTTTCTCATTTCTCAAGTGTCTTAATATTGACTCTCCTAGTTTAATTATTTCTTAAAATAGTTTGTTTGTTTGTTTGTTTGTTTAGAGTGAGTGCGGGTAGGGGCAGAGGATAGGGAAAGAATCTCAAGAAGACTCTGAGCCGAACACAGACCCTGACGTGGGTCTTGATCCCACAACCCTGAGATCGTGACCTGAGCTGAAATCAAGAGTCAGATGCTTAAATGACTGAGCCCCCGGGGTGCCTCAATTTCTTTATTTTCCAGAGATACTATCGAGATGAGCAGAGGTTAAGACTATTAGTCTCATTTTATAGATGAAGACAATGAAGTTCCTGGAGACTGAGACAAAGGAAGAAGGTAAACCTGTCTGCCCAGCATTTTGACTAGAGGGACAGATCCCTATAAATGATCTTATGGGAATCCTGAACAGACCACAACTCAGGATAATAGGGGATATCACCCTGGTAGCAGCAATCCCCTCCAGCATCTAGCTCCTTTCTACCTTTGTTTCTCTAGCCTCAGCCATGGAAACTGCTCCCTGTAGGTAGCTCTGCACTACCTCTAGACTCAGTTTCTGAGTCTTCTCAGACCTACTTAACCAGTGCCCTTTATGAAATTCTCTCTACTGAAATACTGAACGTGTGTCTGTTTTCTCAACTGGACCCCGGCTAATACAGACATGCAGACCATCAGTAAGAAGCACTCATTTGTACATTCTGTCACTCCAGTAACACAAAAGTGTGCATTTTTTTAAGCATCGTCTGATTTAAGAAGCTAATATTCATTCACATTTTTCGGGAGTCTCAGACATTTGCCATGTGTGACCCTCAATCAGACAGCAGCTAGCCACCTGCTTTCCTTTCGTGTTCCCCAATTTCCCACACTAACTTCTCTTCCCATGAACATTTTAGAGAAAGAGGCCTACTCATCACTGAAATGAAAACATCAGTACTATCCAGGTAGTTGACTTTCACTTGTGTTCTTTATAATTACCCCCAACCTTGCATGTGCGACTGCTCCAGAGGTCCAAGTCCGACAGTTACACTTCTCTGGAAGAGTGAAAAGAACCCTGCTAATCTAGTATAACATTAAACATAAGGCATTTGAGGCCAGTTCAGAAACAAAGCCAAACATGGCTCAACTTCTCCAAGGCTCAGTTTGGTTTATATTTTGCTGTGCTTTAACTCACATCCCATTTCTAAAGACTTCAAGAGGTATGTGAAATTTAGACAAAAACTAGTTCTAACAACATAATATTCTGATGAGTTAAGTGTAAATGAATCAGAAACGTAAGAACTATATTTCCCTTGAAACACACAGGGATTTAAAAGTTAATGGGAAAAGTGCTGGGAACTCACATCCAGAATTTTTATTGAAACCAGGATGTTTGAATAAACATGAGACATTCAACTAACTCAAACTGAAATGGGGTTCACCAATCCTTAATTATAACAGTGCTCGAAACGATGAGGAAACATGTCACCTTCAAGTTTCAGACAGAAAGCTTTGCTTGGCAGACATATTTCTGGTTCAAGAAACCTCTACAGTCATATTACAGCAACCAATTGAGATATTAAAACAGACAGTGAAGTTTTAAACTCAATCTGGCAAGCACCATAAGAAAATAACTACCAATTGGAAATTAAAAAAAAAAAAATGAGAAAGAGGAGTATAATGACTAAGTTTTAGAAGGAAGTTAGAACAGGATCTATAACTTAGAAAGACCAGATCTTCTTAAATGGGCTAATAATGAGCTAATTACATAAGAGTCTGAAGAGTGGTATGTGTTCAGGTTCCTCCTGCACATTCTGGGGATTGTAAATTCAAGCTGCAAATTGAAAAGGTTTTAAGAAGGAAACAGACTGGTGATGGAATTTTAATGTCTCTGATGCCGAATGCCTGAATTAAACTAGTAGCGGGCCAACCAGAACTTCTGTGGGCAGGTGGTCAGCTTGGGACAGCAAAATGTGAATTTGCAGTGGCTTGAAAAATCACCTTTGTGGTTGTCTGGAGCACTGCTTGAAATAAGTCAGAAGCAAAGCTAATGTACCAGGCTTGCAAAACCTTAACACGCAGCAGCCAACCTTACCTTCCATCAGAATCACCTGGAAGCCTTGTTAACGTACACATTACTGGACAACCCCCTCCCCAATTTCTGATTCAGGAGCACTAGCTTGAAGCCCTAGAATTTGCAGTTCTAATAATCTCCCCCACTTAAAGCTGATGCTGCGGATTTGGGCCATCCTTAGAGACCAATAAATCACACAGGATGGCTAAGGACCATTCTAAGCCACTACTAACTGGAGAAACCAGTTGGCAAGTGCAAACATCCTAGAAGTGCAAACATCCTAGGCTTTTCCTTCTAGTTTGTTCCCTAATAACACCAGAGCTGCTTAAGGAACTTGCCAAAATAGAAATAGCTGAATAATTTCACCACAAAATCAGCATAAGCACTTTTTAAATTAAATATGGCGCACCTACAAGAAGGATTTTTAAAATAAACTGAGAGTAATCCCACTTGACATTCTGTTGAGGGATAATTTTCCAAAAATCAGAGTGGTCTGGTAGCCTAGGTTCCAAAACTTATCCATCTCTAAAATAACTGTGATTGCACCAATTCCTATGAGAGACAAATTGATGGATCGTTTAGCCAACCTGTATTGTCCCTCACCGCGCAACAACAGTTTTTTCATCATCACTCTTGCTCCTGCTGTTCCTATAGAATCTCAAATGGACTGACCTCAGAAATCAAACCGAAGACCTGCTTTATGCCGGAATCACTTCTACAAGCTCTCTGGCAAGAGTTTACATCCTTTTATTGAAGATCTTCAAGAATAGAAAACCAATGACCTCTCATGGCTAAACACTCTTCCTTTTTCAGGGAATGAACCTGGAGGATGCCCTCCACCAGGCTTCTGTATCAATATGAAACATGTAACATTCACTTCGAGCAGGTGCACCTGGGTGCACCTGGGTGCATCTGGGTCATAATTTCAGCCTTCTGGTATCTAGCCCCATGAAGGGCTCTGTGCTCAGCGGAGAGTCTACTTGAGAATTCTCTCTCTCTCTTCTCCCTTCGCCCCTCCCACCTTGTTCACAAGAGTGTGCGTGCTCTCTCTCAAATAAATAAATAAGCCTTAAAAAAATTTTTTTTGCTCCTTCTTTTTTTTTTAAGATTTTATTTATTTATTTGACAGAGAGAAATCACAATTAGGCAGAGAGGCAGGCAGAGAGAGAGAGAGGAGGAAGCAGACTCCCTGCTGAGCAGAGAGCCTGATGTGGGTGGGACTCGATCCCAGGACCCTGAGATCATGACCTGAGCCAAAGGCAGCGGCTTAACCCACTGAGCCACCCAGGCACCCTTTTTTGCTCCTTCTTACCCCTTGCATTGGATGGATATCCAGGTTCTTCTGTTGGATCTACTGCTTTAACATGCACTACCTTTGTGTATGTCTGGGATGTTGTCCCTATCTTCATTTGGATTCCTTTTTAAACTGCAATAAAATTGACTTTTTTGGTGTACACATCTATGAATTTTAACACAAGTACAGATCTGTATAACCACCACCACAGCATATATCCTGGATAGTTCCCAAACTACAAAAACTCCCACATGCCATCACTTGGTTATCACATTCTTTCCACACCCCTAAATCTTGGCAACCACTGATCCATTCTTCATCACCAGAGTTTTGTCTGGTTAAGAATATTATAAGTGGAATCATATGGTATGCAGCACTTTGAGAGGGACCCCTTTCACTCATTATAGGCTTTGAGATTCATGCACATTGTTTCATGTATCAAGAGTTTGTACTTCTGGGGCACCTGGGTGGCTCAGTAGGTTAAGCCTATGCTTTCAGCTCAGGTCATGATCTCAGGGTCCTAGGATCGAGTCCCACATCAGGCTTTCTGCTCAGCAGGGAGCCTGCTTCCTTCTCTCTCTCTCTCTCTCTCTCTCTCTGCCTGCCTCTCTGCCTACTTGTGATCTCTCTCTGTCAAAATAAATAAATAAATAAATAAATAAATAAATAAATAATCTTTTAAAAAATGAGATTGTACTTCTTATGGCTGAGGAGTTTTTTTATTGTACGGATTCACCAGTTTGTTTACCCATTTGCTTGTTGAAAAATATTTGGATTGTCTCCAGTTTGGGGTGATTTTGAACAGATCTACTATAAAACTCATGCATGGTTTTTGTGTGTGTGAATGTAAGTCTTTATTTCTCCCAAGTAAATACATACTAGGGGAAAAACAGGTTATAGAGTAACTACAGATTTAATTTTATAAGAAACTACTAAGCTATTGCCCAGAGTGTCTCCATCATTTTGGGTTCCCATCAGCAGTGTTTGAGACTTTCAGTTGCTCCACATTCTCACCAACCCTCGATAGACTCAGTATGTTTAATTTTAGCCTTTCTATTAGCTGTATAGGGGTATCTCATCTTGGATTTAATTTGTGTTTCCTTAAGAGCTGGTGACATTAAACATTTGTGTGTGTGTGTGTGTGTGTGTGTGTGTGTGTGTGTGTGTGCTTATTTGCCTTCTGCATATCCTCTTTGGTGAACTGTCCAAGAGTTTGCTTTGATCGTTTTTAAATTTCTTACTGTTGATTTTTGAGAGTCCTATATTCCTGTGTTATTTCTTATTTAGACTACTAATATGGAGAATTACATGGGTTGATATTTAAAGACCAAAGTCACAGAATAAACCTCACTAGATCACAGCATATTAATTTTTAAAATCCTAATAAATGTGATTAGTTAATACTTTCTGAGGACTTTTTACCTATGTTCCTAAAAGATATTTTCTCTATTTTTTTGGAACCATTTTTGTTTGGTTTTAGTATTGGGGTAATTCTGGCATCACAAAAGGTGTTGAGAGGTGTTCCCTCCTCTTTTCTCAGGGAGACTGATGATAATTGTCATTATTTCTTCTATAAATGTTTGGTGGAATTAGCAGGTGAGATAATTTGGACTTACAGATTTCTTTCTCAGAGGGTTTTAAGCTATGAATTCAATTTTTTAAATATTATTAGACAATTCAGGTTATCTACTTTATATTGGGTAATAGTGATAGTTTGTAGTTTTTTGTTTTGTGAGGGATTGTTAAAGGGAGAGAGAGAGAACTCAAGAGTGGGGGCAGGAGAAGGGTAGAGGGAGAGAGAGAATTTTTTTTTTATCTTAAGTAGATTTTATTACACAGTCCTTTCTTCATAGTATTCTGAGTTAAATGAACATACTATTTAAAATTTACTTCCTTATCTTTAAGGAGGTATGTAGTACATTTTCAGGATTTTAAGTCAATAAATATAACTAATTTCCCATTTCTCTGATTTTCAGTTTAAAATAAGCAAAGCTTATAATACTTAATGTCCAAAATGATACACATCTGAATTTAAGGAATTCTGTCAATTATTTCTGTACATTTAGTATGTAGAAATTTCCCAGCCTATATTAGACACTTCATAAATATTGTTTGAACAAGGATGAATTGGATCAAACAGAACAGTGAGAGAGAATTTTAGGCAGGATCCTTGTCCAGCATGGAGCCAGATACAGAGTTTAATCTCACAACCCTGAGATCATGACCTGAGTTGAAATCAAGAGTCGGATGCCCAATCAGTTGAACCACCCAGTGCCCTGGTAATCTGTAGGATTTGGGGAGGGGGGTTTAAAAGATTTTATTTATTTATTTGACAGAGAGAGAGATCACAAGTAGGCAGAGAGGCAGGCAGAGAGAGAGGAGGAAGCAGGCTCCCCGCGGAGCAGAGAGCCTGATGCAGGGCTGGATCCCAGGACCCTGAGATCATGACCTGAGCAGAAGGCAGAGGCTTTAACCCACTGAGCCACCCAGGCGCCCCAATCTGTAGTTTTTTAAAAGTGGTTTATTATGATGTTGAATTTTTGTGTCCTGAATTGTATGCACTATTTTCTTACTATTATTTAAATGTCTGTAGTGATTATTTTTATTCCTGATATTCGGCATCTGTGTCTTTTCTCTTTTTTCTTTGTCTGTCTTGTTAAAGAATTATCAGTTTTATTGATCTTTAAAAAACAGCTTTAACTGAATTTCTCTTTTATATTTTATTTTAAATTTCATTGATTTATTCACTCTATTATTTCCTTCTTCCTGCTTGTTTTAGGTTATTTTCTTCTTTTTCTAGTTTCTTATAGCAAAATTTAGATCTTTATTTAAGATCTTTCTTCTTTTGGGTGTGCTTGGGTGGCTCAGTTGGTCATGCATCTGCCTTGGCTCAGGTCATGATACCAGGGTCCTGGGATTGAACCCCACTTTGGGCTCCCTACTCAGCAGGGAGTCTGCTTCTCCTTCTCTTTGCTCCTCCCCTTCTTTGTGTTCTCTCTCTCTCTCAAATAAATAAATAAAATCTTTTATAAAAAGATGGGGCACCTGGGTGGCTCAGAGGTTAAACCTCTGCTTGCAGTTCAGGTCATGGTCTCAGGGTCCTGGGATCGAGTCCCACATCAGGCCCATTTCTCCTCCTCTCTCTCTGCCTGCCTCTCTGCCTACTTGTGATCTCTCTCTGTCAAATAAATAAATAAAATCTTAAAAAAAAAAAAGAGCTTTCATCGTTTTAACATAAACCCTCAATGCTACAAATTTTCACTTAAATACTGCTTTAGCTACAACCCTCAAATTCTGTTATGGTTTTTACTTTTTTAGTTCAAAGTATATTCCAATTTTCCCTTGAGATTGTCTCTTTGACCCATGGATTATTGAGAAGTATGTTTTCTAGTTTATAAGTGTGTAGAGCTTCTTCTGTTATCTTCCTCTTATTAGTTGCCAGTATAAAATATTATAGTCATAGGATGGCACATATTCTAATAATACAAAATCATTTTGTATTATTTCAATAATTTTAAATGTGTTACGATTTGTTTTAGGACCTAGGATATAATCTCTCTTGGGTAAGTTCAATGTACTCTTAAAAAATTTTTTATTGTATTTTTTTGTTGTTGTTGTTGGAGGGTTGTGTAAATGCCAGTTGGATTTCAGTTGGTTAATGGTATTATTCAATTCTTGTACATCCTTGCTGATTTTAAGTCTATTAGTTTTTTTAATTACTAAAAAAAAGTGTTAGAATCTCCAACCATAGTTGTGGATTTTTTCATTATTCCTCCCACTTCTGTTTTACTTTGTATATTTTGCAGCAGCTCTGGGGTTAGATGGACTGAGCATGTGAAAGCATTTGGTGGAGGGTATCACTGTAAACTCTGCAAATCACAGAGTTTACAGTGATTTGCAGAGTTTACAGTGACCTGACCGGATTTTTATGGCCAGGGTAGCATTGCATAAGAAGAAAGAAGAAAGGAGGGGCACCTGGGTGGCTCAGTGGGTTAAGCCTCTGCCTTGGGTTCAGGGCATGATCTCAGGGTTCTGGGATCCAGCCCCGCATCGGGCTCTCTGCTTGGCAGGGAGCCTGCTTCCCCCTCTCTCTCTGCCTACCTCTCTGCCTACTTGTGAACTCTCTCTCTGTCAAATAAATAAAAAATTAAAAAATAATTTTAAAATCTTAATAAAAAAAAAAGAAAGAAGAAAGGAGCAAAGCAAAAGGTAATGGGAGAAAAGAGAAGAGACTATAAAATATACTTATATACCAGTAACAGTCAGGTGGTGGGCAATGGGGAATAACTAGAGACTTTTAAGCAAAAAATAACATAATCAGATTGTTCTTTCATGAGCATAACTTGAAGAATATTGTGGGTAAAGTGCACGATCCCTTAGAGTGAAATGTGGACTCAAATACAGAAATACTTAAATTCTAACTGATAGACTTGAAAATCCAAAGACAGAATTAGAAAAAATGTGATTTCTTAATTTTTTTTAAAGATTTTATTTATTTATTTGACAGACAGAACAATCACAGGTAGGCAGAGAGGCAGGCAGAGAGAGAGAGGAGGAAGCAGGCTCCCCGCTGAGCAGAGAGCCCGATGAGGGGCTTGATCCCAGGACCCTGAGATCATGATCTGAGCCGAAGGCAGAGGCTTTAACCCACTGAGCCACCCAGGCACCCTGTGATTTCTTAATTTTGATCAGAAAAGCATTAAGAAAGAAATGGACCTTGTATACACACAGGAGTCCTATTAAAGATTTCTCAGTTATGAGTAGAAAGAGGAGAGAGAATTATTTAAATATAGAAGTTTGGCATACTCATTACAGATTTAGCATGAAAAGTTTAATGTAAAGGCCAATTTGCCTATTTGCTGCCTGTCCCTGTGAATGGACTTATTAATAAATAATGCATATTGTTTAATGAGAAAAATGATGGTCGAGGTAAAAATATAAAACATTTTAACGGGATGCCTCTACAAAAGGTCATTGCCCTTTCTAAATATTTTCTGATGACTTCTTCCCAGGAAAGCTATTTTAAAATGCACACACACTTAAGCATACAATTAGTCCAGGAGCCAAAGAATATCTAAGTGTACTTTGATAGGAATCCAAAATTATCTCCAAAATGCTTAGCAAGAGGCATAATGATGGTCCAATACCTATGTACTTACAAAGGTCCACAAATAAGAATAATAAATAAGTACTTCTCACTTAAAAAAAAAAAAAGGGCATATCAGGCAGTAACCTGGACAGGACAGGACAACAGAAAACAGTTGCCACACCAAAAGAACACTGAAAAGAATTTGAAAATGAATTATTTACAAAGATGTGGGCAAGTCTCTGGGAAACCTACAAGGAAGGCTGAAGCCAACAACAGTGGGGCACTCATTCTTTTGACCTGAATGGTTAAGGAGAAAGAGGTGCTTTCCAAAGGATGCCTAGGGTTAGCTGTAGTTGAAGAAGAGAATCCCTTTTACAGTCTACTCCCCAGCCAGGTATAAACCCATTCTCCTATCCCTTTGCCCCTGCCATTGGCCATACCCAACAATGTGATTTG